>NC_133666.1:583634194-583757999 GCF_037893015.1 Macrotis lagotis
AAAGATTTCATCAAAGAATGATTTGAAAGAGAATCAGTCAATAAATCAACATGAATTCAACAATTCTTTCTCTGTCTCAGTATTGCTTAATCCAGGAAGATGTATTCATTATGTAGTAAGGGGGGGGGATATCAGGTGAATAGCTAGTGATTAGATCTTTGAATAGTGCCTGAATTTGAACTCAGAAAGAGCTGAATTCAAGTTCTGCTTCAGATATTTATTACTCAGTCCCTGGGGTAGTCAATTAACAATTGTTTGCCTCAATTTCCTTATCTGTAAAACAAGGATAATAATAGTATTTATCTTTCAAGGTTCTTATGAGGATCAAATGAATTTAAAGTACTTTGAAAACCTTAACAAAAATAATTTATTATTTTATTAAGTATTATTATCATCATCATCATCATTATTATTATTATTATGCTCCACTCATGCCATAACAATATAAAGAGAAAATGAGAAAGACTTTTAACACAACTTTGGGATGACATGGGCAAGGGATGTTCAAATGTGGATGATTCATTCTCGCTATCAGAAGGAACTTCTCATTCAGTGATTTCATAGTTCCATTTGAGCAAAGAAATTTTAATTTTTCTGCTTGACATTCAAGGCCTTATATCATCTAGGGTTTACCTCTTTTTCCAGATTGTCTTCCTATTTTTTCCTTCACAATTCACCCTCACAGCATTTCATTTTCCAGTCAAATTTTATTTCTCAAAAATTCAATCCCATGACTTCACTCTGAGTATATTTCTTATACTTGGAATGTGGACATTCAGAATGTTCAACTTTTATATTCCTTCTGTTTGAAAAAAACCTTCCTACCCTGAAATTCATATAAAACTCTGTTTTGAACTCACCTAATATACTTTCTGTCTATTAAAATGTTCTATGGAACACTATAAGTTTCAAAGGGACAGGCACTATTTCTACCTATATTACAGGGCTGTTGTGATCCAAGCTGGATATGATACTCAGTAAGCTAGTACAGTACTCTGTAAATAGGAAACATATTTTTTTTCCTTAATTAATTAAGGTCACTTCAGACTTCTATGACTTTTCCTTTTCCATGACCTTCCTTAACCACCAAGTACCATCAATTGCTCCATATGAAAGTATTTTGCATGAGTAATTCCTTTTTATTCTAACTGCCATTATCTGAACTTGCCCCCCCTCTAGTTTCACACCATTTCTAATACAAAGGTTTTCTGATTGAGCACGTCATTTAACTTCCTTCATCTGTTAATTAACAGTAATCATTGACTTTATATAGTGTGGTCTTTGGGAAGAATAAATGCTATATAATAAAAATTGAAAGTCTTATTTGTTGTTTTTTTAGTTGTGTCTAAGTCTTCATGGCCTCTTTTGAGAATCTCTTGACAGAGTGGTTTGCCATTTCCTTCTCTATCTTATTTTATAGTTGGAGAAACTGAGGAAAGTTTTGATTAAATCTTAACTCCAATATTTGTTATAGATATGTGACCCTATCTTTCATTTCTGGTGTCTCATCTGTAAAATGAAGATAATCATATTTGTGTCACCCATTTTGCATGGTTACATGGGGAAAGTACATTTGTTAATATTAGAAAGTAGCAGCAACAGTAATAGTTGTTGTAGCAGAAGTAGTAATAGAAGTAGTAGTTGTAGTAGTAGTAGTAGTAGCTTCAGCAATAGTAGTAGAGGAGGAAGAGAAGGAAGAGTGATTAGCACACTCCAATAGACAAGGAATAAGAATTTTTTTACATGAGCTCATGAAGCTTTCTGTGACTATATTAGCATCATTTAGAAAATAAATTAAAGGCAGGGAGACTTCAGAGTAGATTGATTGACTCTTTACAAGTCTTCTTCCAGGAATACTTTGATATCTGCACCTTCCTCTTTAAGAATTTGGTGGTCTTGGCACCTGACATCTCAGAAGCAGGCGTCCCCTGGAGTGCAAGGTTTAAACTCATGTCACTCTCTACTTTTCCAAGATCTGCTGATCACTCCTCATACCCTCAGGACAGAGTTGTGGCTGTAAGTGTTTACTCCAAGATTTATTAACAGGGCAAATTCATCACTGCATGGTTAATGAGCCAGCCCTTGAAAATGGAAGACACCAGTTTCTTTCTCCTGCATCCTGTTTGGTCTGCTCCAGACATATTCAGGCCAAATAGACACCATCATAGCATTCATTCAGGCCAGCAGTGGAAAAACAACAAAGTGGCATTTCATAGTCTAAGATGTTACTATTGTTCTTCATAAGAGCTGAGCATTAAAAAGTCTTTGGGCACTGTCTCAATGAGCTTCAGTCCACAGAGTAAAAGGGTTCTAAATCAATCCTGGTCTTTAAGCATCCTCTGAGTACCTTCATTTAAAAGCCCCCCCACCCTTACCTCAAGGGGTTGAATTTTCCAGACCAGAGTTCCTGTATGGCAGGAATGGAAAAATTGCTTTGTTGGCTCCATCATTCTGAACATTACCAGTCTGAAGGGCTGATTTTTAAATCAAGGTCAGAGCCAAGACCTGGAGATTTTTTTCTTGGTTTTCACTTTCGTATTTGTTTTGATTAGAAAGGGAAACTGGAAAACTTCTTGGGTTTGGTTAAAAAAGAATGGTTGAGTAACATCTCAATATTCATGCTTTTCTGCACACTGTGAATGGTGTTAAATACTGCTGTAATGAGACTTATTAAGTGGAATTAGCTCTTCTATCAGTTGAATCTGAATGAGTTAATGAACCAAATAATACATTTACTGAATAAATGTTATGTGTCTAGCCAGTCTATGCCAGTCATAATGATAAAAATATGAGGCTGTGTGGTATTGCAAGATATTTGGCCTTGAAGAGTGCTGCCTTTGAGCCTTATGGGAATTTATGTGACATGTAACTATTCAATTCCCCTAGGAAATACTCAGAGAATATTGGTTGTAGAAGGGGTGCAAATGTGTGACAATAGGATGAGTTTCTCCCCATTACTTTTTACCATTAAGGAGCCTGCACAGGTTCATAGTGAAAGCAAATAAAAACTGAGATTTGCATTGCTCTTTAAAGTTTCCAGTGTTATAGATGTCATTTCACCCTCATAGCATTCTTGGAAAGCAGTTGATACCTCATTTTACAAATGAGTAAGCAACATCAAGGATGTTAAGTGATAAATAGTCCTATTTACTAATTGTCTGAAGTGGGATGTGAACTTAGGTCTTCTAGACTCCATACTGAGCAATTTGCTCACGACGATGTTTGTCGTTTGTTCTCAAAGAAGACGTGATATCGGGGTAGGTGATACCATGACAAGCATATGGATTGGACTGAATTTGAGGGGGGGGCTTTGCTAATTTACCAGCCTCACTTTCTCCTCCAGAGTCATCTGGGTTCAGTGGTCAGATATGAATCAGAATGACTGGAGATGACTCTGATCATTATCTTATGAATGTTCACATAGGATCACAGAAGGATGACTCAGAAATTGTAAAATATTTGAGAGGACAGGACAGAAATAGTAGACATCACTATAAGAAGGGCTAAATTAATTATATGGTGTAAAACATTTGTCTATCCATTCCTGGCTTAGAGAGAGGTCATTGTAGTCCAGAGTAGCCAAAGAAAGATTCATGGAGAATCCTAGAATTTAGATTTGAAAAGGTATCTTTGACAACAGATTAAAAAAAAACCCTTCATTTCACACATGTGAAAACTGAATTTTAATGTCACAGAGAAAAGATTTAAGACTAAGTCTTCTTACCCCTACTCTGATCTCTGCATCATGCCTGAAGGATAAAAAGTATATAAATATTCAGTCAAAAGGAAAAGACCTACCTAACAGGAGGAACAGATTAATAAATAAATATTCTTTGGCTGCCAATTAGTTGATCATGTCAGGAATTTTTTTTTTCTACTGAGAGAAATAGAAACTCTGGGACAGGTATACCTATAAATGGGGTTTGTTGCTTGTGGTCAAATGTAGGAAAACAAATTGAAAGCAAAGAAATATTTTAGTAAATTAATGAAACTATTGATATGAGCTTCATCATCCTAGAGCACATTTTAGGTTTTAGCCTTTTCAAATCTGCTTGGAGTATTTGATCAATGGGAAGCATTCAGCACCAATTTAGAAAAGATAAGTCAAACCTTTCACAAAACAGAGAAGGATAGAGAAAATGGAAAAGATGATTGACAAGGAGACCACTTAGACCTATACTTAAGTGGTTCCAGTGAAGGACCTGAATATTAGAAGTTACAATAAAAGCAAAGAAACTCAGAATCTCCACATTAAAGAGAAATGAAAAATTGTACATGGGGGAATGAATCAAATTGATTACAACTCTATATCATTTTTATATAACTATTCTGTAAATATGATACTATAAATATTGTCTATTGCTTTCTCTCTATATCCATGTTTCCACCCTAGTTCAGACCCCATATTGGCTAAGGGTTACCTATGCTACTTTCTACCTCCTCTAGTCCACTCTTAAAATGCCTGCAAATGTAATTTTTGTAATGCATAAACCTGATAGTATTACTCCCTTTTTTAAAGAAAGATTTTATTTATTTCGAAAGATTTTATTTATTTATTTATTTATTTAGACTTTTACAATTTTTCTCCCATTTAGTATTACTCCTTTAATCAAAACATTACCTAAAGGATAAAACAACAGATTCCTTTCCCTGGTATTCAAAGTCCTCTAAGGAAGTATCTCTGACTACAAAGTTTGATTTTATAGTACTCCCCTTTATGTTTTCTACATTTCAATCATGTTGCTTCTTACACATACCTACCTATGCATTAATTATTTGTGCATATCACTTCTTCTGTCTGAAGTGGACTAATTCTATATCTTTGCTTGAGAAAATTCTTCTGTTTCGAAAAAGGCTAAGCTCAGGGATCATTATTTTTATCAAAAAGGTCTTTTCTCATTCCTCCAAATTATAGATGACCCATTCTTCTCTGAACATTTATTTCATATCTCTCTGAGTAAGCTGTTTGTTCTTCCTGGACTGGATTATCTTTTCTTGAAAACTTTGGGTCCCTTTAAAGTTCAGTTCTAATGTTACCTCCTGCATTATGTCTTTGCTGCTCCCTGACCCCCTACCCCTTATATAGTATTAACCTCTCTGTGTGACATATTTTATCTCCCCATTCCTCTTTTCCCTTGTTGGATGCAAATTCCTTAAAGACAAGACTATTTCTAGTACATCTTTTGATATAACTAGTCGCAATGCCTAATCACATACTAGGCATTTAATAAATATTTGGTGAATTGAATTAGCATCTGTCCTTCCAGCTGTTGAAACTAGAACAGGCATGGGGAAACTTTTTTTTCTGCTGAAGGTTATTTGGATATTTATAACATCATTCACGGACCATATAAAATTATCAACTTAAAGTTAGCTTGCTATGTTTGGTCAAATATTTAATTAGCTCACCCCTAATATGTTCCTATATCTGTGGTTGCAGTGGTAGTGCCAGACTAAATGATTTCATGGGTCTTATATGACCTGAGAATTGGACATTCCCCACCACTGCTCTAGAGTATAAAACTAATTTTTTTTAGAAAACTTTGCTGAGTTTACTAAGCTCATTTTATTTATCCTCAGATTCAACAGGAAGTGGAAATCCACAACTGTTTAGCCTAATGGAAATGCTTGAGTCTTATTTCCCCTGTGTAATAGAAAATAAAAAGGGATCAATGACTATAAATATAATAACAGTCATTATTATATGTAGTAGTCATTTTGGAATATATTCTGTCCAGTGACTGAATCCTTTAAATTAAGAAGCAAGTGAAGACTTTTTAGGAGGCATAATAATTTTTGAAGTCCCTTGGGAACCAGCACAATCTGTCTCTAAAGTACCTTTCCAGACTTATTTTACATTATTGTCCCTTCTATCACTATATATTCCAGCTAAACTAGCTATTATCTGTTCCGTGAATTTATCACTGTATATGTGACCCTGATGCCTTTTCATAAGCTGTTCCCTATTTCTAGAATGCATGCCTTTATCATCTCTGCCATTAAGAATTACTAGTTTTCTTCACAGCTCAGTTCATGTGCTATATAGTTGGAGTATTCTTTCCTTACCCTACTAGTTCCTATTGCCCTCTTCTTGCTCAGATTACTGTGCTTTATCTGTTTACATATCATGACCTATCATCCCAATAGAAAATATGTTCCCTGAGAACAGGGAATTTTTATCCATTTTATTTCTCTGTCTTCAGTGACTAGCATAGTATTCTACGCAAAATAGTTTTTAAATCAATTCCTATGACAATTTAATCAATTTGAAATTAATTTTAATTTCATTAAGATTGAGGACCCTAATTTGCAGAGCATGTTTACTGTGTGGTAGATCTTATTCCATACCAAATTAATGTTTTTAATGGTAATGAAGAGTTCTCAAACATAAAGATTCATTAAAGAAGTGTTTAGTCTAGAGAAGAGTCATTAGGGAAATGGTATCAAGTGTTAGAAAGATTCTCATGAAGAAGAAATTAGATTTATTTTATTCTCCTTGAAATTCATAGAGAGAAAAGCTCAGAATATTGTATGGAAGATAAAAAGAGGTAGATTTAGACTTGGTCCATCAGGAAGTAATGAATCCCCCACAAGGCAAAGTCTTCAAACCGAACCTTGATGACAATTTGTCAAAGATATTGTAGATCCAGGTACATAAAGTGGTGTCTGTCTATTTTTTTCAGCATTTTGATAACTCTTTCAATGTACTTTATTCTCTAGTCTACTGGTATGAATTAAGCATCTGATATGGGTCCAGTACTATGGCAAGCACCAGAGATATGAAGAAAAGGAAAACTAAACAAAATCCTTGCTCTCAAGGAGTTCAAGGAGTTCACAGTCTCTGGGTGATGGGTGAGAGAACATGCACAAATAAGATGGAGACAGGATTCATAGGAGACAATTTCAGAGGGGAAAGTTCAAGTATTAAGTAGTGCTGGAAAGGTCTTTTGCATAAGGCAAAACTTTAACTGAGATTTGAAAGCAGGTGGGGAATCTGGGAGTTGGGGAGGAGGATGAATGTTCAAGATGTTGGAGACAGCCAATGGAAAATGCCTAGCAATTAGGACATATTATCTTGTGTTTGGGGAACACAACTATGTTGAAGAAGTCAGTATCACTGCATCACCGCAGAGAGAAGTAAGGTATAAAAAGACTCAAGGGGTAAAAAAAAATGATATAAATTTTATTTCATTCATTTAAAAATTTTATTCTGAGAAGGGATACATAGACTTCACCAAACTGCTTAGAGGAGTTCTTGATGCACAAAATGGGTAAAGAGAAGTGAGGCAGTTCTTATTCAGATACAAGATATACTATCTTGATGAATCTCTTTTCCAACTCTGAGATGCTACATGAATCAAGATTCCTAAGAAGAAGAAAGAGAATAGATTAGAATTTATTAGTAATGAGACATAGCATTTCAGAGATCAGAAGCAAATGAAAAAGTCTGAATAATTAAAAAAGGGAATTAAGAAAATTCATGCTGGACAGCTTCAATTCAACCAATGAAAGCCACTTCTTGTTAATACTCCAGATCTGGGAAAGGATTTTCAGATTTTTCTGATTCTTCCTTCTTCTCACCCAGTAACTAATCAACTATTAGATAGTTGACTAAATGGACTTTTATCTATAAACAATTCATCAATAAGCATTCAGTAAGTATCTACCACATGCCAGGCTCTTTTCCTAAGGGCTGTTTTTCTTAAAGAATAGATGACCATTTGTGAATGTTGGAGAGGGGAATTTTGTTCAGGTATAGGTTGAAAGGAATAATCTCTAATGTCTGAGATCAGGTGATTGTGACACTTGGGCTGACCTCAATTAATAAGCAGACTATTATGCTTAGTGGGGGACAGGAGAAGAGATATTAAATGAGATCTAGGAAGTATTACGAGCTTTGCAGAATTTTTTAAGAGTAACAAAAATATACAAATCCATAAAAATCACTTCCATAAATCAGGCATATAATTCTTACAGCAAATACTAAAGATGAATACACTTTTCCAGTAGCTGTAAAAACAATGGAACTAGTTTCCTAACAAATACCTGTATCAGATCCAAGCAGATCTTCCACAGAGCCATCAGAGAAAAACTAAAGAAAGGAAGAGAGAAATGAGCAACTGCTTCCCTGCCCATCTGGAAAGGATCCAAGAGAAGTAAAGTGGAGAACAAAGAAAGATGAGACCTAAGAAAAGTTGAGTCTTTTAAAATATCCCTTTACTTCTAATGGATACAAGAAATGTCTGTTAGATTAAATTAAATTAGAAGCCTTTCAGGGGCTAGGTGGTGCAGTGGATACAGCACCGGCCCTGGAGTCAGGAGTACCTGGGTTCAAATTCAGTCTCAGACACTTAATAATTACCTAGCTGTGTGGCCTTGGGCAAGCCACTTAACCCCATTTGCCTTGCAAAAACTTAAAAACCAACCAAACAAAAACAAATTAGAAGCCTTTCCCACTATTTCTGGTCAGATCATACTTTTTTTCCCCTCTATGCTAAATTCTTTGTAATTGGGTCTTTAGCATCTCCTGAGATATCACTACAGGTTCTCCATTATAAGTGTTATGATGTATCTTGTTGGTGTTTGTCCTTCATTTTTTGATCAAGATCATGATGTCAGGTAGATGATGCCATGATAAACACGTGAAGTGGATTTGAGTAAGGGAGTACTGTGCTAAGCCATGAACCTCACTTTTTCCTCCAGAGTCAGTGGCTAGATTTGAATCAGGATGACTAGAGATGACCCTGGATGTGAGGCAATCCAGGGTTAAGAGATAGGGCTACTGACCCTGGAGTCAGGAGGATCTGAGGTCAAGATGTTCGACACTTACCAGCTGTACAACCTAGATAAATCAGTGTATCTACAAGAGAAGGGACAAGTCCATTCTGAAATATATGTCCAATGTATTAGCATCAGAAAGCATTTAATATCCCAATCTGGTCATAATCCTTCCTTTTTGTTCACATACCCCATTACTAATCTGGTGAAATCAATGGATCAATTCTAAGAATCATGCTTTCAAATGCATAATTTATATATATATATATATATATATATATATTATATCTGTATATACATACAAATCTATTTAACTATTTACACGCATGCACAAATTCCTATATATGTTTATGTTTGCCTATAAGATATGTATATGCATTGTATATATAACATACATATGTACATATCTCTCTCTGTCTCTCTCTGTCTCTGTCTCTGTCTCTCTCTCTCTCTCTCTCTCTCTCTCTATATATATATATATATATATATATATATATATACATACATGATTATCTTTTTCTTTTAAATCTCTGGAGATTCTACAAACTGATAGTTATTCAAAAGTACATTTAAATATTTATCCTTGATTTGAAAAAGTTTTTCTTTCCATCCAACTAAATCCGTTCATTTCTTCTAACTGGAATAGAGTTCATGAGGGAGAGAGATTATAAAATGTAGACTTTTAAAAGTCAAAACCAGAACCATATATTCTCAAAATAATCTTTCCTTGTAATTCTCAGTTGCTTAAATTAAAAATCTTGAAGAGATATTTCATTGTCTAGGTAGATTAGTTAAAATCAGTTTTACAATTTTACTTTTGACACAAAGGGGTCAATAAGAAAGGAGTTTTACTCTGTGAAATATGTACAACTGTAAAAAGTAAAGTCAGTCAATAGATCTCCAGAAAGATTGCTAATTAGTTCCCACACATTTAGTCCATTTGTGAGTTCAAGGGAAATCAGGGTGTGGAGTTGAAATCCAAACTGTGTTCCAGCTGCCTCTTGAACAAAGTCACAAATATATTTATTTTCTGCTCCAACATGATGGGAGGAAGAAGACTATGATAGTTGCCTTACAATGAGCCAGCTGGAGGTGTTCACTGTTGTTTAGCTTAGTTAATACAGAACAGGACATCATTGGGAATTTTTCTGATGTTGAGGAGGGGGTGTAGAATTCTCACGGGGTCCAGGCCAAGCTGAGGAAACTGCAATGTGGTGTGTAGAGGGTGGGTTAAATCAGAGATCAAAGAGGCATCAGTGGCTCTTTGGACTCTGCACATCAGAAAAACCTTTGGCAACTCTTTGATCTCTCACTTGCCCTCTGCCCCCAGTCTAAAAGTGTGTGGCAGACATAGGAGAAAAAGAGATTTCAGGAAGGGTCACTAAGTTTATTGGATAAAAGGCATTTATTGATTGTCTACTCTGATATGCAATGAAGACAATATATAATTGTTTTCCTAGAGAAGCTTGTAGTCCTGTCCTGATAGGCAAGCAAAACCTTACTAATACTAGCTAATGCCCCATCTGCCAAGAATCAATAAAAAAGCAATTATTTTTTTATTTCAATTTCCCTCCTAACATAATGATTTATTTGTTTAGTTGTCCTCATTAGGGTTTTTTAGCACATCAAAAGAATGTTTCAAAAACATTTAATATTAAGATAAGCACATTTTCCTTTTGGGAAAGTGTCAGTCTCAGATAACTTGTAGTAATGGATAAAATCATTGATTTGTAGTTGGAAAAAACATGGTTCCAATCCTACCCACAGTATTTATTTGCTCTGTTCCCATAAGTGAGTTGTTTTACCTTTTTGAATCTTTCCTTATTTGTTTACAAAAAAAGGAAAGGAAAATAATATTGTCGCAAACTCAAGGAGATGATAATTTTTAAGTATGTCTCAAACTTTTAAGAGCTATTCAAATTTTGACCTGTTGAAAAATTGTGGTAACATAAAATTAGAGTTTTATTATTGTATCATAAACCACCCTTTGAAAACTGTGGGATTAGAATAGTATAGGTTCAGCGATCCCTTGAGAAAGTGTCTAGGGGTCTAAGGGGATTCATAGTTTTCAAAATGTTAAGGAATTGAAAGGGATAAATAAATATATTGTACTCCTTGGGGACTAGTGAGAATGGTGGGTGAAAACATAGATTTTTCCACTTAAACCAGTGGTTTTTCTGTTTTCTTACTGTTCAGTTTCTTCACTTACAGAACAAATTAGTTTTATCAGATGATCTCTAATACCCCTGGTAGGTTAATGAGCTTTGAGGCAGCTGTCATATCTGAATACTCAAAGATTATCCAAAGGCAATGTGAATGCCACACTGGGAAGTGGATGATGAAAGGTAATGACCAAGTTTCAAATAAGGTTTTTTGGGTTCAAATCCTCCATCAAATAAGTACAATCTCTGTGACTTTGGTCAAATTATCCAACCTCCCTGGGTCTTACTTTATTCATCTACAAAATGAGGGTTTTGATTAAACGTATCCTGGATCACTTCCAGCTCTGGATCTATGATTTAATGATTCTAAGAGTAACACAGAATGGGTATCCAGTGCTGGGTTTGATGATGATAATGTTTGTCCTTCATTCTGAAGAAGACCATGCCTCCAGGGAGATGATGCCATGACAAGGACATGAATTGGATTTGAGTGAGGGGTTGAGGTGCTAAGTTACCAGCCTCACTTTTTCCTCCAGAGCCATCTGAGTCTGCTGCCCAAATACAATGGCCCTGGAAGTGGGGCAATGAAGATTAAGTGACTTGTCCAAGATCACATAGCTAGTAAGTGGCAAGTGTCTGAGACTGGAGTCAAACTCTCATCTTTCTGACTCCAAGGACAATGCTCTATTAACTGGGCCACCTAGCTATTATGAATATCATTAGAAAGAGTGTTCTCATTGATAAGATCACAGAGATATTGGTAGATTAGAGAGTGACCCACCTACTATTTCTTCTCTAGAGATTCCACTTTTATCCTATTTCCTCTTCTCAGTTGAATTCTAATCTTTCTTTCCATGAAAATACTCAACTTTGTACCATTATTTTCATTTCTTTTTCCATACTTAAAAGACTGCTGATTTCATCAGCATAGTAATTTCCTATGTTGGATGCAAAGGCTTTAATCATTCATTTTCTTGAACTGCTTAGACCAGAAAAATTCCTTATCTGGTGGCCAAACTTCTGGGAATGAACTTCTATGAATTTAGCTAATCTAATCCTAAATTGACCATTAAAAACTAACTATCATTGACATAGTACTTTAAGATTTGCAATGTACTTTGCATATGTTCCCTTATTTGGTTCTTAAAACACCCTTGTGAGATATTTCTATCCCTATTTCACAGATGAGGAAAATCAGGTAGAGATAGCCTAAGTCAGTTTTCCAAGATCACACAACTAGTGAGTATCTGAGACAGAATTTAAATCCAAGACTTCCTGATTCCAAATCCAACACTATATACACTAAAACACTTTACTTCCTCATTTGGTGCTCAGTTCATCTTCAGTTCATATTTAAACCTCCTCAACTTTGGAGGACCTAATATATTGCAGTCAACTATAATTGCTTTAACAGAACTCAGGTTCAGACTTGTATATTTGATATGATAGATTTTGCCTGTGAAATCTAGTTGTCCAAATTACTACAAAGTACAGAAATTTTGGTGAGAGAGTTTTGGGAATCTTATTACTCTGAGATGTGGATGAATAGAAAAAAATGAGAGAATGATGTCAGCTAAATAACCTTTGGGGTTAACTTTCCAGGTTTTTGTTCCATTACTTGAATCACATTAACCTTAAGTAGGGCATAGAGGAATACATTTTTCTAAAGAGTAATGGAAATTCTTCTTTCTCATCATAGTTAGGGATCTGCCAAACTACATTTCTGTGCTTGGCTTCCTGAAGTTGCTCTTAGTTAGAAGCTATATAATCCCTCTTTTCATCTTATTATTCAAGTCAAGGGGTAAGGAAAACAATGAACCATGTGGTTTTCCAAAGGAAACATATGAAGAGTAATAATTGGTCAAATGTGGATTACATTATCCAATCAGTCAGTCAATCAACTAACATACATTAAGTACTTAGTAAGTTCCTAAGATCTAGGGATTCAAAAAAAGGTATTTTTGTCCCCTGGACACTTACCTCCCAGGGTTATGGTGAGGATCACATGAGATAATAATTGTAAAATATTTTGTACAGTGCCTTGTACATTGTAAACACTATGAAATTGTTGGTTACTATTATTTATAAGCAAATATTGTACATATACATACATCCACACATGACATTGTGCTACAAGCTGAGGAATAAAAAAATGAAAAAAATATTGTTCTCCTTAAAGAACTTGCAGTCTACCATGTCAATGGTGTGCCATAAGCAACATATACATAGAGTCTTGAGGAAAACAGAGAAGGAAAGGGCACTAGTAACTGAGGAAGAGGGGAGGATAATAGTAGAGATGGTACCTGAATAAAACATTCAAGGATTCCAAGAGACAAGGATAAAGGGAACCTTCCAAGTACAGGAGTTGTCCAAATGGACAGAGGCGTAAAATGAAGCTTGGATATTAAGAAATGACTCCAGTTTAGCATAAATATCAAGTTCAGAAAGAATAGGCTAAAAAGGTAGACTCAGAAAAAATTGTGGAGGTCTTTAAATGCCAGTTTAAGGAGGTAGCATTTCATACTCTAGATAAACTGAAGGGCAACCATATGTTTTGGAATAGGGAAATATTCTTTTCTAGGTTTTAACTATAAAATTTAAAAGTAATTTTCATTTAATATATTTTATTTTCCCCAATAATAGGTTGAAACAATTTTTAAATTTTTTTAAGTCTTGGATTTGAAATTCCTCTCCCTCTCTGAGGTAGTAAGCAATCAGATATCATTTCTGAATGTGTCATTATATAATATATTTCCATATTAGTTATTAGTATAAGAAGATCAAATAAAATAAATGTGTCAAATATAAGAAATAAGAATGAATGAAAGTGAAAATAACATGCATCAGTCTATTTTTAAATAATATCAGTTCTTTCTCTAGAGACATATAGTCCTTTTATTAGTCCTTTGGGATTGTCTTAGATCATTCTATTATTGAGAATATTTAAGTGATTCACAGTTCCTCATTGTATGATATGCTGCACTGAGTGCAACATTCTGCTAGTTTTGTTGACTTCACTTTGCAATAGTTTATTTAAGTCTTTCCAGGTTTCTCTAAGATCATCCTACTTGTCATTTCTTATAGGAAAATGATATTACATCATGAATTCCAGGTGCTCAATAAGTTAAAAAAATACAAAACTCAAGAGTCATCAGGTTCTCAGTATAGTGCTTCATAATAAACCAAAAGCAAAGCAAATTAGTTATAATATATACTAGAATGTTATGCAGAAGTATTTTAATATAATTGAAATAGAAATATTGAAAATATTCTATAAATATAACAGTAAAAAGTGTTATATTAATCCAAAAGATTCAGATGTGTGAGCCATTCTTATTCTGAACCCTGGAAACCTTGATGCCTTTGATGGTATGACAAAAACTGCCCTTCTAAAAATCAGTTTAAAAAAAGGAACAGGAAATTGGGATATGTTAGAAGAGAAACCAACCAGACACTATGTTGATTATTTTATTGAATCTCAGCACCTGTGTTTAAACAAATTTGGGGGAATATAGGATAAGATCTAAAACCTAGACAGCAATAAGTTTGTGAAATGACATTCTAAGACCAAATATTGTCCAAGACTGCACTTAAAAAGTATTGCATTGATTAAACACATAAGTACCTCGGATAAGAATATTTAAGAGTGTATGTCAGGAAGGACTATACATAGAAAGCAATGTAAATATTTTGACTTGGAAAGTATGAATAATTAGGGAAGTTGTGTTTTGATGGGAAGCTTTAAATTTTAGGGAAGGTTGACTGAAGAGAAGTGGGAAATTATCCATAAAGCATTTGGAAGATATTGATTTGAATTCATTTCCAAATAGTTATATGGGGTAATAAAGGCCAGGGTGATAAATATAGTTTTGAGGGGTAACATAAGCAATAGCTTTGAGGATTTTAAGAAGTATAAATAATCTAGAGAAAAGAGCATTCAGAAATCTACAAAAATAAGCAAAAGGAAGTGAAAAGAGGAATATTAGGGCTTGCCTTTTTAAGGCAAACATTTTAGTCAGTTGTCAAGCATCCCTTTAGCTATAATTGTAGTAGATTGAAGAGGAGAGAGACATGCAGTCTTTTGGAAATATGATAGCACATTAAAACAGATTTGTTCATCTTTCCTTTTGTTTCTTCTAAACAGATGAATACAGAATAGAGAAGGAGCTAAAATGGCTAAATTTTATTGTGATGAGGATTATTTTGTATCATAAGTCTGAAATGAGAAAGAGAAATTAGTTTAAGCATTTCTTGAAATATGAGGGTCTGGTCTGGAGGGAAATACACACATACATACATAAATACTTACTTTTAACTGATAGAAGTAAAAAAAGAATAAAATGAAAGCTTATCTTTACTTTAAAAAAAACTAGCAAATGGAACAGCTTTTCTAAGAACAATAAAGGATAGATTTGCCAAAGACTGAATTCTGTTTCATTAGTCTCTTAAGTATTTTATCTAATCTTTCTGATGATTGATAAGCAAAGGGTTATATAATGCTATATTTATTACAATGTATCCATGTTTCTGTGGGTAAGTGAGTGAAAGGGATATCAATATTTGTTTAGGAACTATTCATACTTAGTCTGTTTGGTTTGCTTAGAAGCAAACTGAAAGCTTACTTTACTAAAATTTATTTAAAAGGACACAATTGTAATTGTATCATTAATTTATGCATCTTTCCTTGTGTTTGGAAACTTCTCCCAAGTAAAAAGACAGAACTTCACAGAATAATAAGCTCTATTTTTCACTTATGCAAAAATAGGAGTGGTACACCTGTGATTCCTTCTTGTGGGTCCTTTTCTCAGCTCATCTGTGATAATCTTAAGAATTAGCATAGTAAACTGGAAAGACTAATGAATTTGGAATTAAATAACATGGGTTCAGCAGCTGGGTAGTGTAGTGGATAGAGTGTGGAGCCTGGAAACAGGAAGACTTCCTAAATTCAAATCTGGTCTCAGATACTTCCACTTACAAACAGCGTACTTAGTCCTGTTTGCCTCAGTTTCCACATCTGTAAAATGAGCTGGAGAAGGAAATGACAAATCACTTCTGTGTCTTTACTGAGAAATTCCCAAATGGGGTCACAAAGACTCAGATACAGCAAAAAATGCCAGAACAACAACAGCAGCAAAACATAGGTTACTTCTTACTACCTTTGTGAGATTAGCTATATTAGTTAAGCTCTCTTGACCTCAGGCTTTATTTTTATCTTTAAAATGAGGGAATTGGATTCTGAAATCCCTTCTGCCTTCAGACCTATTAAAATATATAACTTTTGTGGTATCATTGATGCTTCTTTTACCAGATCAAAACAGATGACCGTGAATTCAGAAAAAGGCCATTTGATAGAATATAACAACTAGGAAACATATGGGAATTTAATCTGTCTATATGCTGTCCCCTCTCTTCACTTTTCTAACTCCCATCTGTAATCAAGGTTCCTTGAAGCCAGATTTTATTTTATTTGCTTCAATTTGTATTACCAACATTTAGCAAGTTGCTTGGAAAATTCTAAATACCTAGTAAATGTTGCAAATGTTTGTATATATGTATGTATGAATGTATGTACTTATCTACCTATTCATCTAATCTACTTATTCATCTAATCATTCTTCTATTTATTCATCCATCTACCTCTCCACCTATCATCTTTCTATCATCAATCTATCTATCTATCTATCTATCTATCTATCTATCTATCTATCTATCTCATCTATCTATCTATCTATCTATCTATCTATCTATCTATCTATCTATCATGTACCTACCTACGTATCTATGTTACTATATTTCTATCATCTATCTACCTATTATTGCCTCTAACTATATCACTTGGGAACTCTCTCAACTAATTCTCTTTCTCCCCAATACATTGGGAGGATGATGCATCAATCATTCATGGAAAATTGCTAAGGATATTAAAAGCAATTCTAGGAAATGTTAGATCTCTCAGCATGGGAACCATCTTTCTAGAAAGTCTTGAGAGTATTGCTTCTCATCATGGGAACTCAGTTAACAGTTATTGTTTTATATTTTTCACTGCTTAACTAAATCTCAATATTTCTTGAAGAAGTTGAAACTCACCTTTTCCAAAAAAAAGCCAGGACAGTCTAGAAAAGGCAAATAGTCAGTCTAAAAACTTTGTTGAGAATTATAAAACTTTATAGAGAATTAATTACTGAGATTGCAACCCAATCCCTTTCTAAAGAAAGGGAGAATAGTTATTTGGTAGTTTGATTGGTACCTCATTTTCTTCCTACTTGTACCAGTGTTCCTTTTGGGTCATCCATTGTTCTCCATGACTCTCTCCTTGACCTTCTCTTCTTTCTCAATTCTGTCTCAGGTGTTAATCTCATCTAATGACTTCTAATTTCCAAAATTTTTATCTCATCTCTTTCTGTTCTTACCTTTTTTATAGAAAATTGGATTTCTGAATGAAGGGTTTAAATCACCATAAAAATGAAAATAATAAAAAGGGGTTAAAATAAATTTATATGCAAAAAAGAACAAGTAAGAAATAGGTCTTGTGTTTGATATGGATGTTTTAATATGGAAGACAGAGAGAAAGCAGAACTGTATTTAAAATACTTTTTCTTCTTTTTTTGGTCAAGGAATTATTTTCTCCAATTCTTCATACTGAAAAGAATAGGACAATTGATAGTATGGGTTGCATTGCAGTCAAGACTGGGTATTGAATTCTGCATGCAGAATGATGATGATTTTTGTTGGGCAATGTGGTTCATAAGTACCAAAAGATTGAACACCCTATTACACCTTTATCACCAAAGTGTCTTCCCTCACTGTCTCCTCCTTCACCATCTCTCATCAAGTGGTTGCCTTTCTTCTTGTCAAACCAAACCCCTTTATATGAGTCCTTGATCTACTACCATTTTCCAGAAGATTTCTTACTCTTCCTCTCTTCATTTTCCACTCTCTTCCCCCAGTTACTGTCTCCTTCTGTGGTAACTAAAAATATTTGCATGTCTCCTTCTTCCTAAAAAATAAGCAAAAATCTAGAAAACTCACTTTATCCTATGATTTTTATGAGTTATTGACCAAAACCTCTCCTCTTTTATAGTTAAATTCCTCAAGAAAGCTGTCTACTTTCTTCTTCTCTAATTCCTCTCTAAAGTCTCCCTCAATATAAATCATCTCCAATCTGGCTTCCATAACTGCTATCTTCAAGGATATCAATGCTTTCTTAACTGCCAAAACTATTGTTTTCCCCCAAATATTTATCCTTATTGCCTTCTCTATAGCATTTGTTACTATGAGTCACCTTTGTCTCTTTTAGTGACAGTACACATGGGTGTGCTTGTAAATATTTTAACAATTGACTCTTTGAGAGAAAAAAGTATGCAGGGCACCTTTTGAGTCTAATCTTCATTATCCATGTTTCTATCACTTTCTTAAGTCAAGATAGATAACTAAATAATAAATCAAGACTAATTTTGTAGCATTTGCCACGTGAAAGATAAAAATTTAATAGGTGGTTCTCCTGAGTTGGTTAGAACTAACTCCAGCATGACCCCGAAATGTTGTGCCCTTATTATCTTCATTTTTTAGTTGATATTTTATTTTTACAGATACATGTTATGAAAGTTTTTCACCATTCATTCATATGTACCTGTATATTTTTAATTTACAAAATTTCCTTCCATTCTCCCTTCCCATCCACCCCCTCCCCTCAGCATCTAACAATCAGGTTAACATTGTATGTACATATTTGTGATAAAAATGTTTAAAGATTAGTCATTTTCAGTATGAGAAATTAGGATTAAGGGAAAGTAATACATGAGATCATTTTTATAAATTGTTCATCAGATTTTGAAGGGCTGTTTCTATTTATTTTTTTAGTTTAGTTTTGTTTTTCTTCCTCTGGATGGGTATTGCATTGTCCATAGCCTGACTAATATGGGTGTCCTAGCTCTCTGATCTGCTGAGAAGAGCTGTTTCCATCAAGGTTGTTCATCTCACAATGTTGTTGTTGATGTATGTTGTTCTCTTGGTTCTGCTCCCTTCACTCAGCATCAGAACCTTTAACTCATTCCATGTTCTCTAGAGTCTGACCATTTATGGTTTCTTATAGAACAATAGTATCCCATTGTATTCATATGCCATAACTTATTTAGCCATTCCCCAATTGATGGGCATCCCCTCAATTTCCAATTCTTTGCCACTACAAAAAGAGCTTCTATGAATATTTTTGGAACATGTAGACTTTCCCCATTTTTTAATGATTTCTTTTAGATATAGATCTAGAATTGGAATTGCTGGGACAAGGATATGAACAGTTTTATTGCTCTTTGGGCATAGTTCTTTATTGCTCTGCAGAATGGTTGAATCATTTGCCAACTCTACCTGCAATGCATTACTCTTAATCCTTCCACAACCTCTCCAATATTGATCATTTCCCTTTTTCTCATCTTAGCCAGTCTGATAGGTGTGAAGTGATACCTCATTTTTGCTTTAATTTGCATTTCTATAATCAATAATGATTTGGAGCATTTTTTTCATGTGATTGCATATAATTTTAATTTCTTAATTCATATCCTTTTAACATTTATCAATTGGAGAATGACTTGTAACTTTATAAATTTGATGCAATTCTCTATATATTTTAGAAATGAGACCTTTATCAGAACTCCCAGTTGTGAGGATTGTTTCCTATCTTTCTGCTTTGCTTCTGATTTTGACAGCATTGATTTTATTAATGCAAAAGCTTTTTAATTTAATGTAGTCAAAATCATTCATTTTATAGTTTTTAATGTACTCTGTTTCTTGTTTGGTCATTAATTTGTCCCCTTTCCATAGATCTCATAGAATATTTCTTGGTCTATTTATTTATCTATGGTGTTGCCCTTGAGGTCTAAATCCTGTGCCCATTCTGATCTTATTTTGGTATAAATTGTGAGAGGTGGGTCTATGCCTAGTTTTTGCCATACTATTTTCTAGTTTTACCAACAATTTTTGTCAAATAGTGAGTTCTTATCCCAGAAGCTGATGTCTCTGGGTTTGTCAAACAGTAGATTACTGCAGTCATTTACTGTGGTTTCTTTGGAGACTAATCTAATCCACTAATCCATTATTCTATATCTTGTTCTTTCTTTCTTTGTTTTTATAAGGCAATGGGGTTGGGTGACTTGCCCAAGTTCACATAGCTAAGTAATTTTGAGTGTCTGAGGTCTGATTTGAACTCAGGTCCTTCTGACTCCAGGGCCAGTGCTATATTCACTGTGCAACCTAGCTTCCCCATTACTTCATTTCCTAACCAGTGGCAAGTAGTTTTGATGATTGCCACTTTATAGTATAGTTTTAGATCTGGTAGTGCTATTTACTCTATTGCTATTTCTGTTACTATTTTTTTCTAGCTCTGGAAAATAGTTATTTGGTAGTTTGATTGGTACTTCATTTTCTGTCCTACTTGTACCACCATTCCTTTTGAGTCATCCAAGACACACCCATTGTTCTCCAAGATTCTCTCCTTGACCTTCTCTTCTTCCTCAATTCTGTCTCAGTTGGTAATCTCATCAGCTCTCAGAGGTTCAATAGTCATCTCTGTGCAGAAAATTCCCAAATCAACATATTCAACTCTGACCTACTCCAAGCTTGTATCACCTACTAACCATGTTTTAGACATGTCACACTGGCTATCCTGTAGGAATCTCAAAGTAAACATGAAATCATTATCTTCCTCTTCCTCCAAACCTTTCCCTCATCCTAATTTTTCTGTTAAAATTAAAGGCACTATCATTCTCCCAGTGACTCTAGTTTTAAACTTGATCTCATCTTCAATCACTCTCTTGTACTCAAGCCAATCTATTGTTGTCTTGTTTCTAACATCACAGCATGTCTAGTCCATCACCATTATCCTTGTGAAGGCTCTCAAGAACCTTCAAATCTTGACTGTTGTAATAGCCTTCTGGTTACTTTTCCTGCCCTAATCTAGTCCATCCTCCACTTTGCTTCCAATGTGATTTTCCTAAAGCTCATGTCTGATTTTGTCACACAACTCTTCTAAATAATCTCCAGGATTTTCCTATTATCTCCAGGCCTTCTTTCTCTTCTGGGAAAGATACTCTTATCTCTTCCTTTTAAGCCTTTTCACTAGCTTTCCCTTATGGCTGGAATGCTCTCCCTCTTGAACTCCACCTAATGATTTCTCTGACTTCCTTGAAGAGCTCCCATTCTCTCAAAGGATTTCTTTTTGGTTTCTCTACTGCTAATGCCTTTCTTCTGATATTACATTTTATCTATTATTAATATATCTTGTATGAACACAGTTGTTTGCATATTATCTCCCCTATTAGATTGTGAAATATTTGAGAACAGAGCCCATTTTTTTTTTACCTTTCTCCAGTGTATAACACTGAGTCAGATACATAGTGAGCAATATTAATTAAAAATGTCTGCTTACTGAATGACTTGTTTTTGGTTTTTTTTAATGGATCTTTTTGGTTTTTTTTAATGGATCATTTAGTGTTAGAAGTTTTGAAAAGACTGTTACTATAAAACCTTGGTTGTAGATTTTTGAATTGATATCTCCATTCTGGATATATATTTGGAAATATGAAAGAAAAGTTAAAACTGTTCACTTTTTAAAACTTTTTTTCATTTTTTTTCTTTCTTTCGTTTTCCCCCTTAGTTCTAATTCATCTTTCACAGCATGACTAATATGGAAATATGCTAAACACTATTGTACAGGTATAACTTTCATCAGATTGTCCTCCACCATGGAGAGGGGAGAGGGAAGGGAGGGTGGTAGAAATATATGGAACACATAAACTTGGAAATGGATGAATGTTAAAAACTATCTTTGCATATAATTGGAAAAATAAAATAAAACAATAAAGTGAAAGATTTAAAAAACTACAAAAGATAAAAAAAGAAAAGTTAATAACCATTTCTTTCAATGCAGTAATCACACTATTGGACCTGGAATCAGGAAGATCTGAGTTCAAATCCAAATTCATGTATTAACTAGCTGTATGGTGCTGAGTAAGTCACCTATTTTGCATCAATTTCCTCAAGTATAAAATAGAGATTATAATCACAATCTTCCAAGATTATAGTGAGGATTAAAAGAGATAATATTTGTATAAATCTTAGCATAATGCCTGAACTCAATAAGTTCTTAATAAATGACTGTTTCTTTCCTTGCTTATAACTCAAGCAGATCAAAAACAGAAACAAAACTCCAATGTATACAAAAGCATTCATAGGAGATTTTTTTTTTTTGTGCTAGAGAAAACTAAAAAGTATATAAATTGAGGAGGGACTGTTGTACTATATGTAATGAAATCTTCTTGTATTTAGTGAAAAGTAACAAATAGGAACAGGAAAATATAACAATTTTTTCATGAACTGCCACAGAGTAAAAATAAATAGAAGAAAAAGAATAATGAACACAATAAATAAAATGTAAATGCTGGGGGGGAAACCCTTGAAACCAAATAATAGGCAATTTAGAAACAGGAAAATGGTCTCAGAGGATAGATAATGACTCATGTACCTATTATTTTAAGAAAAAGAATGTTGTATTCATCATCAGACTCATTTAGTGAATTAGATATTTTGTTTAATTGGTGTCCTTTATAAAGGAGATGGTTGATTTAGGAAGGAGGAAGGGAGAGGGGATATCTTCATCAATACCTCTGAAGATTTTTAAATGATATCAACAAGAGTTATGTGAAATTATTTAAAAGTCATTACACTCTACATCTGCTGCCATGACTGTTTTTTCAACTCCACAGAATTAGATGCCACTCCCAGGTTAAGTTGATCAACCCCTAACCTCATCAAAATGTTGCTAACCTTAGTTTTGACTGGCACAACCTCCCTCAACCTCCTCAACCCTCTTATTGGAGAGTTGGATGGGGGAGAACCAAAATCTTTCCAATGTCTTTCTTCATAAAAGGCAAAAACTGTTTTGGGGAACTTAATTCACTTTGCACCTGTTGCTCTGTATGTTTATTTTTCAACTCCATAAAACAAAATCTTTCTGTGCTAGGTGCCCCTTATTATCCTCCCTTTCTATCTCTTTTTGTGTATTGTCTTCACTCATTAGATTATAAGCTCCTTATATTTTCATTTTATTGTTTCTCCAGCATTCAGTTCACTGCCTGATGAATACTAGGTGTTAAATAAATATTAAATAATATTATTAATATTAATATTAAAATAAATAAATATAAAAATTAAAAAAGACTAGAGATGGACTTTTCTGAATGAGATGAATCCTATCAATGTTACTGCAAATAACTTCAGGTTAATTCATGGCAATACATTCCAGAGGAAATGACTAAAGAAATTATTTTTAGGCACTAAGAAAATGGAAGAGGTGATCATTAGAAAGAATACCAGATCAACTCTATTTCCTTCTTTCTGTTATTGAGTTCCCTACAGGCATTGAATACAGTTTGGAGAGCAAACAATGATCCAGGCATATTATCAGATATCGTCTGAAGGAATCCTCTGAAATGTGCCAGCAGTCTCTAGAGTTGAGCATGTCTGGCGGCAGTGGCTTTGTGAAGACAACTTAATCATTAGGTGGGTGGATGATTGGTGAGCAGTATTTTTCCATTGCATCTTAGAGAGTCATTTAAAATTTATGGTATGGTAGATAGAACACTGGACTTTGAGTCAGGGATAGTTTAGTTCAAATTCTTTATATAAAGAATTATATTCTATTAGCTATGTGATGCTGAGCAAAGTACTTAACCTCTCTGAGATTTCATCAATTGTATAAGGGGAATAACAATAAAAACATCATAGGGAGTTTTTAAGAACAAATGAGATCATGAACATAACTATATTTAAAGTACCATATTAATTTGTTATTATGAATAATTATCAGCATAGTTTGAATGATTATTATTATTATTATGACTGAAAAGATTGTTACATGGAAGAGACTTGGCTTCACCAGACAAAAGTAAAATCATTAAGTGGGAGTGTCAAAGAAGAAATTTAGTTTTCAGAAATAGGTCCTCATAAAGTAGATGCATGCTTCTCTTTGGTGGTCTTCCAAGCAAAGACTCAGTAACCATTTGTCAAGTATCTTATAATGGCAGTATTTCCTCAAGTGTAGGTTTTACAGTATTTCGTCTATCCCTTCCAAGTCTGAAATTCTCTCATTTTTTGCCTTCAATAAAACTAGGAGGATAAGCTAGATATCTATCATGAGAACTTTATTTCTGGGTTATTTCAGTTTTGAAACCCCATGTGCAAACATTTGGGAAATATAACCCAAACTGAAAACCTTTTCAGGCGCAAGTGTTTAAAATAGCATCCTGGTGTTATGGACATAATCCTAGGAGACCTGAATTCTAGTAGCAATATTATCATTAACCATTTCTGTGACTGTGAACCCAAATCTTTTCTGACTTCAGTTTCAGTATGTTTTCTCTTGCATTATGTTATCTTTCATTTTACTTTTCTATATATAAAATGAGTGAGGGAGGGTATCAATTAATTAACAATTTTCTAACAAACATTTATATACTATCTATAAGATGCTAGGCATTGTTCTGGGGAATAGAAATAATAAAAATGAAATAGTAGCTCAGGAAATTTTTGTTTTATTAACACTCTGATTATATATATATATATATATATGTATATATATATATATATATGTATGAGATGATGATGATGATGATGATGTTTATCCTTCATTTTTGAAGAAGACCATGACATCAGGGAAGTGAAACCATGACAAGCTTGTGAACTGGATTTGAGTGAGGGGAGCTATGCTAAGTCACCAGCTTCACTTTCTCCTCTGGAGCCATCTAGGTCCAGTGACCAGATATGAATGAAAATGACTGGAGATGGTCCTGGATTCGAGGCAATTAGGGTTAAGTGATTTGCCCAAGGTCAGACAGCTAGTAAATGTCTGAGGGTGAATTTGAACTCGGTTCCTCCTGACTCTGCCCTTTAACTATATACACACATATATGTATGTGTGTATGTACTTACATAAGTGTATATATACACAAGATATATTTAATTAAATATATTAAATGGAGGATTCATCAAGACCTGGGAGTTGAAGGCTTTTCATGTAGGAGCAAGCATTTAATCTGAACTTTAAAGTAAGTTAAAGATTCTAAGAGGCTGAGGAAGTGCCTTCTTGGTATATCCTGTGCCAAATTCAGGAAGATGGAATATTATGTTTGAAGACCAGTTTAGCTGGATCATAGAGTCTATGAAGAGGTCTAAATAATCTCTAGCACCATTCCTAATCTGTTAGTATCCATGATGGTAACCAATTCTCTCTAGAATCTAAATATTTGGACATCATTGTCAAAGGACAGACAGCTAATATTTTTCTCCCTTTATAATGATTTTTATTTACTTTATTCTTTGAAATTTATTGTCCTTCCAAACTTCACTAGTGAAAACTAGGTGCTATGAATTTACACAAGATTCAGTTTCAATCTTTTCCCTCCATTGGGAATTTTGGTTTAACATAGGATTGTTATTGATACAGTTGCGTTTTCCAAGCTCAAAACAAAAGAGGGAGGGGGGGAGGTATTTAAGTCGACTTTCAGAAGTACTCTTTTGAACCCTTGAGAGTCCTGGAGGTGAGTTGAGCCCGGTCCTGACAGGTTCATGATCCTTGGAAAGCAAAGTTGGGTAATCAGACAGAAAACAGACTCCAAGGCAGTGCTGGCTTTTCCACCTCCCCAGATCTGCTCTGGAGGGACCACCTCTGTTGAGAGGGGAGTTCAGTCTCCAGGCGTATTACGGTCTTGGCCTCTCAGCAGACCTGTCAATGGCTGTGCTAATGACTGCCGACTGTTCTGGGAAGCTGGCCTTGCTAAAACCTGAACTGGGATCTACCGAGTGGTTTTGCTTAGAGCACTAAATCACCATCAGATGGAAACAACTTCCATTTTCTCACAATATAAGCCAGGCTTGAACCAGTGACCCAAGAGCCCAAGACTTCCGATCACATTACCAAACCAATGAAAATCTGCAGTTTCAACTGGCCTTTTCTGGACTTTGCAGCCTGGCTTTATAGATTTCAAAGCCACTCTTTTGCTTACTGCCTGGGGATCCCTTTTTCTGCTTTTGGCTCAGGCTCATGTTTCACTGTCATGTCTCTCTATAGGTCAGAATCTGTCACGACTGACTATCACTGGAGCATTGTGAGACTCACATGTGGCACATGAATTGAGTTTACATCCTGTTATCTTTTCTCTGAGGGCCCTGTAAAAAGAACAGGCAACTTGTGTGAGATGGGAAGATAGGGAGAGTTTTGAAGAGCCTTCAAATTTGACTATCAGCTCAAATTCCAATGGAACCTCACATTATAGGGAAGTCTCTTCACAAGCTTTAGAGTAGTTGAATGCACCAAAATTTTCCTGAAAAAAAAAAATTCAGCTATTGTTCAATGTTTAACTTTTTTCTTACATCTTTCTGAAATAAATGGATTTACACCTACCTCATCCACATTTTTATCCCTCAGTAAACCCATTTTTCTTTACCTCAACACAAATGAAGTAAAGTTCTTGAATGACTATTTCATTCCCAAATCCAACCAAATTTTCCCATTATTTTCTTTGACCTTAATAACATTGAGTAACTTCTATACTTTCTTAAACTGTCAACTCCCTTCACTTTTCTGGCACTATGTTATCCTGAATTTTCCCCTGCATTTCTAGCCAACATGTTCTGTCTCCTATACTGATTTTTATCCTGGTCTTCCTATCTCATTTTCATCCTTTTTTCGTGCCATTAAAAAAATTCTTCTTAAATCACTGCTTTTTAATGTTAGACCTCTATAGCAATAGTTCTCAAACTTCTTTGTAGAAGCAGAACCCTTTGTTATAAACAAAACTCTGGCAGACCCCATGTAGTAGAATCTCTTAAATTATTTTTAAATGTCTATGAATGGTAACAAATAACATATGGTTGATTTAAAAATAGAGACAGCTTTGCTTAGGATCTAGATAGTCAGCCTGAGAGTCATGAAGACTTAGAGTTAAGGTCCACCTTTGACACATACTGACCCTGGGCAAGACACTTAACCTCTGAGAGCTCCAGGGACCTCTCTAAGATCATAAGTGGTGAGGAAGTGACAAATCACACTGGGAAAAAGGGTTTCCTCACCTAGTGTTCTGAGTACTGATGATAAATCTAAATTTAAAAAAATGGGGAAAATATAGGAAAGATTGGAAATGACTGTGATACAATACCAAAAAAAATCAACAAAAAATTAAATGAGAGGCAATATACTAGAGTAGAGACAATGAATTTTTCTTGGGGGAGGAAGCAATTGGGGCTAAGTGACTTGCCTAAGGTCACACACCTAGTAAATGTCTGATGCAGGATTTGAATTCAGGTCCTTCTGCACTGTACATTGATGGTTACACCGGCAATGTAATCATCATGTTGCTTAAGACCTGCCCAATAGAACTTCCCAATGCTCTGTTAGGGAAAGTGCCAACCTAACTTGGCAGAGGAAACTTCTTTATGAGAAATGACACCGTTAAGACAACTAGTTGGTTCAGTCATTAAAATAATAGACCTGAAGACAGTAATACTCATCTTCATGAGTTCAAATCCAAGCTCAGATACTTCTTAATTATGTGACCCTTGGCAAAGCACTATGCTCTGTTTGCTTCAGTTTCCCCATCTGTAAGGGGGTAATTAAAAAAAATAAACTATTTACCAAAGACAATCAAGTCCACTCTCCTCCTCTTGTTCAATTCTGATTTGAGTTTGTTGCCTATTTACTGTATCTATAGAAGAAATACCAATGACCTAAATCTGTGGATTATACATCTAACTACTCATAATAGTCTGAACAAGAGGCATTCTTAATCCACTTAGTTTTTCCTGGATGAATGGCTAGGCTAAACTCTTCTAAATAACTATAAATCTTTCTTAAGAAGTTTTTCAAGGTCCTAGGGCTTGATGCAGTGAGTATAGTATCATCAATAACAGAAGTTTTTAAAAATCTTTTGGATTCAATAGTACTAAGTGATACTTTTCTTTAATAATATATCTCCTATGTGATTTTTAGTTAAGGCTTGGACCAAGTAAAATGGTATCATTCCAAGTGGACAATGTCTGGTACTTTCTCAGAAAGGACAGGGGAACAGGAACATGTTTAGAAATTCTGTGATGGGGCGGCTAGGTGGCGCAGAGGATAGAGCACTGGCCCTGGAGTCAGGAGTACCTGGGTTCAAATCTGGTCTCAGACACTTAATAATTACCTAGCTGTGTGGCCTTGGGCAAGCCACTTAACCCAATTTGCCTTGCAAAAAAAAACACCTAAAAAAAAAGAAATTACATTATAGCCTACCATAACCACTGCACCACCTAGCCGCCCCTGCCTACCATATTTTTGAAAGCAGATATGAACCCAGAGCTGTCTTCATCTTCTAAGTCTATTTGACTAAGCACATTTGTACTCTTTCCTATATCTTTATCTCATTCTTTCACAGTGGGTGACACTATATGTTCAAAAAAAGGGAAAATGATTTGAATTTTTTTGTATACCATCACTTCATCATGTGATAGTTCTTGAGCAATGTAAAAATAGAAAGAACTTTGATGTTTCACTACCCTTTGAACACAAGGAACAAATCACCAAATATTTTTCTTTTCATGAAAGAGATCCAATGCAAAATCCAATTCAAAGAGGGATTCCTGATAGACAGTGAGGTTTGGGGATTATCTATTGGCAGTTAGATGACCATATGATTAGAACACTGGACTAGGAGTTAGGGACATTTGAGTTCAAATCCATCCTCAGAATCTTATTACATGTTTAACTCTGAACAATTCACTTAACCCCTTGTCTGCCTCAGTTTCCTCAACTGTAAAATGGGAATCTTTGTAGTACCTCCAAGGATTGCTATGAGGAACAAATGAGATATTATTTATAAGTATTTAGTCAAATATCTCTCTCCCTGACTTGTTTGTATGTCAACAATGATTTTGTCCAAATGAAATTTATTAGTAACTGCAGTCTGGTACAGTAAATATATTAATGAATTTAGCATCAGTGGACTT
The DNA here is from genome assembly GCF_037893015.1 of Macrotis lagotis. Lineage (NCBI taxonomy): Eukaryota > Metazoa > Chordata > Mammalia > Peramelemorphia > Peramelidae > Macrotis > Macrotis lagotis. The sequence goes on from NC_133666.1 coordinate 583,663,165, forward strand.
GGGGACAAATTCCAGGTCTGTTTTATTTTACCTCAAGCAAATCATTTACCTTCTCTGAGAATCAATTTTCTCCTCTGTAAAATGGAGAGTTTTGGTTCAAGAATCAGATTATCACTAAAATCACTTTCTAATGTAAATAGTAATAGTCTAATGTAAATAGAAGTTAGTTTTGATATTTCAGCATACACATTTGCAAGAAAGCATCATACTTTGCTAATGGAAGGAGGAGCACAACACCAAAAATCTTTGTTAGTGAAACATAAAAGATATGAAGCTAATAAAATGGAAGCATAATTTTATATGTGTTAAATAATTAAGAAATTTACAAATCCAATAATATATAGTAGCCATAACAATATCCTCAGGTTGCAGAAATAAGATGGGAAGGTTGAAACCTTGGACAGGAGGTCATTGGGGAAAAGACAAAAGTTGAGGGTACTAGAGGCCAGTTCCCACCTCCCCCCTGCCCCATAGACAGTACTACCCCAGAAGATACACAATGATACTTTGACAAAGATATGGTTTGTTTGAAGAAAAGGATGAAGGAAGGATTGGCCTTCCTGAGTTATTATGAAGTAGTATAGTTTCCTGCAATCTCAATTTTTTTTTATGTAAGAAATGATGCAGAAGCAAACTTGAAATTCACATTATTTCGAGTGATTGAACAAGTTGTGACATTTGATTTTGATGGAATACTACTGTATAATAAAAGATGAGCTCAATGATCTTAGAAAACATGTAGAGACTTCATGAAATAATGAAGAGTAAATTGAGCAGAAAAGAAATAACAATATATGCCCTAAAAGCAATATTGCTTTAAGAATGACTTAGAGTAAATGAATTATTTCTACTTTTATAAAAACCCAAATTAAATATATTGGAATACATTCATACACATATGCATACTTATACACAAACATAAACATATATGGATGTGTATATAGACATACCTATATACACATTCATATATGTGCATATATATATATCATATATATATATATATATAATGCATATGTCTAATGGTGGCCATCCCTAGGACGGGGGAGGGAAGAAAAACTTTACATAATAACTTTGTTGTAGATTTAAAAGGAATAACAAATTATACATAGTAAATTTTTAGTTTCATGTGCAGTCATTTTTTTGTATTATGGTATTGGGTGTTTTATTCCAAAAGTTAAAAATGAAAAAAATAAAAAAAAAACCTTACATTATGCTTACAATGTTCTTAACAATTGCAATGGAACAAATTTGCATTTTCAGAACATATATTTCAACAGAATTGATTATACCATGGTCCTATGTTCCTAGAGTACGTGGAGAAGGTTCAGAAGGAAACCATAATAGACGGTTATTCATGAAGTGAGGGGAAATATGAATGAAATGAAAGTCATTTCTAACCAATACAAATAACTTTCAAAGGCAAAATATACCTTCAGGAGAATTTCAGGACACATAGAATAGGATGAAATAGCCATCAGACATCCAGGAGAATATTTTCTTGTTGTTTAAGGTTAAGATGAACATTCATAATTAGAAATAGCAAAGGTTTCAGTGGAGGGTCAGTGGGCACATTAGAGACAAGGAATTCAGAAAATTATCTTTGAAAGGAGCAAAATGTTGCTCTTTTAGTTATTTGCTTCTGGGCTAGTGGTATATGCTGAGAAAATTCATCTAATTGGGTGTGAGAAAAGGGTCCAAACATTTCAAGAGTGGGAGAATATAACGTTTATTCCTACAGCTGGGAGAGGACTGTATATTTGTACCAAGAGATAATGATGTGTTAGTACTGAAGGAAAGAAGTGTTAATTTAAGCATCACATTGTCAGGGTTTGGACATATTTGTGTTATTTTATAGTGTTGGATTGAAGGCACCTTGGTTTTTAGGGCATCTGCCAAAGTCTGGGGTTTCCTTGCAGATGGGATGTCAGTGATTTGTTTAAACCCTTACTATTTGCCTTGGTGCATGATGTTTCTATAGCTTTGTTCCAAACATAATCATTTTATAGGGGGGGTCTCAGTTCACATCTCTCTGTTTATCCCTCACACATTTTGAATCATTTGGCTAACCCTTTAAAATCACCCCACTCCATCCCATATGACTTTTTGATCTCATGCTTAATAGCTAATGAAGGAGCAAAGGATAATGAAAGTTAGTGTTTTCTAAGATGCTTTAGTCCCTTATCCCACTGCCCTTTAAAGGGGCAGAGCGATTCTAAAGCCAAGATAGGGAATGAGAGTGACCTCATCCACTCTCTTGGCATAACTGCCACTGCCTTTGTGGATAATACTTGAGATTGAACCACACCCTTTGGATGACTCTAGAAAGACTTAGGGAAAGACTTTTTAGGCCAAAATCTATATTAACACTTTATGCCTCAGTCCAGAAGAGCCTAATACATATACATATATATATATATATATATATATATATATATATATATATATATATATATATATATATGTATGATCTGATGTGGTCCTATTTCAAGAGGTCTGGTTCCAAAGTTTGTATTAGATTTTCTCATTGGAGTGTGGGTGATTGACAGTATGTTATTGACTGTAAGGAAGTATAGTGAAGTAGCTGGAATGTTGGCTATGGAGTAGGAAGAACTGGATTCAAATCTTGCTTCTGGCATTTATTAACTTCATGACCACAGGCAGATCACTTAATTAATCATTTAATTTCTTAATAGAAAGAGCCACAAAAGTACACAATTGGAAGGACTTTCCATAGCCATTTAGTTCAATCTATACCCCAAGAATATCTTACACAACTGTTCAATGAGTAGTCAGTTATCTAGTCATTGTAGGGAGACATCCTAGCAATAGGGAAAAACATGAACCCCTTCACCTAGTCTATTAATTTTTTAATAATTCTAATTAACTAAGAAAGTTATTTCCTTATATTAGATATAACTTCATTTTTGTGACTTCTACCTATCTTCCCTGATGGTATGTGTGGAATTGAGGTGTCAAATTCTCCTCCAATTTGCAAAATTCCCTGGTTTGGCCTGAAATACAGTGAAATACAATTGGGAAATGTTTAACAAAATAAATAAAAAATACAAAAACCATAGGGATAATATTGATGTGTGTGTGTGTGTGTGTGTGTGTGTGTGTGTGTGTGTGTATTTGATACCATTGTTGTAATGGATAGAGCACTAGACTTCAATTCAGGAGAACCTGGATTCAAATCCAGTCCTGATATTTACTAGATGTATGATTCTGGGAAAGTCACTTATTTTCTCTCTGTCTCAGTTTTCTGTCTTTAAATAAAGTGTCATGAATAGATGGCTTCTAAGAACTTTTTTAGTTCCAAGTCCATGCTGTATTAAGCCAAATCTCTCAGATGAAATCTTTTCAAATACTTGAAAACAATTATCATACTCTTCTCTTCTCCAAGCAAACACCTTGAGACCCTTCAGCCAACAGTCCTGTGGTGTCAATTTTGATTAGTTGTAAATGAGATAACAAAGTAATGGATATAAAGTTCTTTGCAAAAAAATTTAAAATGTTTAATAAATGTTATTTATTGCTAAGTTATACCTCAGAACACATTTATCAGATTGAATCTCCTAACTATGAACTTAAAAGGAACAGCTCCAGAATTATGTTCAATCTTTAAGCATTCTCTTCATTTACCATATGGGGGCAGAACAGGTAAATTTTAAAATCAATGTATTTGGGATGTCAATTACAGCAACTCCTCAATAGGATTCTTTTATTTTATATTTTCATTTAGTTTTCTTCATGGCATCACAATGTACTCTGTCCTTTTTTTACCCTTTCTGCTCATCTTATCACAGTGTATGTCATTTCAGAAAGCTGGCTGGTTTGCTTTGTATTCTTCATACTTGACAACATTATCCTTAGTTTACTTTAATGGAGTTTCTTTCCTTTTGCTCATTTCTGATATTCCCATCCTGTATCTCCTTTCTCTGTGTAGACTAAAATACATTATAGAGTTGCTATGATACAAAATAAAGACTTCTAGGAATAATACAAATACAAGAAAACACCATTTGATTTTCCCAGATGTTGAAAATATTTCAGAGCCTGTTCCTTGGAAATTTGAATACTATAGCCTCTGACTAATTAAAATAGAATAATGCTCAGTAGACCTTGGAGAGACATGTGTTGAACATGAGATATGTGACATTCTACCAACCAAGAATTGTATGGGATATATGATGAAAAGGATATCTTGAGAGAGATGTATGACCAGAAAAGTGCACCATCATATCAAAGAATAATTGATGGACAGCCCATGTGCTCCATTGTTATCCGGGAATATTAAGAGGATTAGTATTGATTGCTTTCTTCTTTTTACTAAAAGTGAAGTTTATTTTCACATGAACAAGGATCACACAGGCTAAAGGGTCATGGGCATTGCAATATGCATTAGTGAGGGAAATTCTCACATCAGTAAAGTCACAGATCTGCATATTTGTATTTTCTTAAAGTTTTTAGTTATGAATGTACAAAATGTTTAAAGTGTGACTGAGTTCAGAAATCTAATGTGTGAGAAAAAGAAACTGATTTTCAATGGGCTTAACTCATATTTGAACTGTATAAAGCATTGTAAGAGAATAACACAATTGCTCAATTTCTTTTTTAACTATTAGTACTGGCACATTTTTTAAACATTTTTTCTCCACACATGGAAATTATATTTGTATATAACTCAACTCTTTCATATACTATGCATTTTGAATCTGTTGCTTTGTCTGGAAACAACAAATTCTCCATTCTTCTGGGTTCCTCTTGATTCTTACTATGTCCCTAAGGCAGTATAACAACTTGATGTGGCAAGGTCACTATATTGACCTTAGTTCTTCTAACTTCTTTGAAGATATCTCCACTGTTATAAGTGTTAAAATCTGGAACTGGGCCAATTATTAGCAGCTGTTTCAATGTATTGAATAAAAGGATAACTTCAAAAAATTAGGTAAAATTATTCATTTTATAGTGATATGGATTATTGGATTTGACTGTTTTCTTTCTTTTCATTCTCTTGATGCATTCCAAAATTTCTCTCAATTCTTTTTGGTTTATTTGTCCCCTGGACAAAGATCAAAATTATATCTGATCACAAACAGTAGCCTAAAGAAGGGTACAAGTCTTCCTCTTGGTAAAGGTACCTAGGTGCCATGGTACTTAGAATGCTAGATGTGGAGTCAGGAAGACCTAGTTTCAAATCCAAATTCATATTCTTACTAGATTTATGATCCTATTAAGTCACTTAACTTCCATCTGCCTTATTTTTCTCACCGGTAAAGTGGGAATAAAAAACCTATCTTTCAAGGTTGTTGTGAGGATCCAATGAAATGATATATATGTATATATATGTATATATGTATGTATATAGTGATTAGCACAGTATCTGACATTATTAGGTCCTTAATAAATGCTTGTTCTTTATTCCTATTCATTTATTACTTAACTGCAATTGGGGAAATCATGAAACCTTGCTTACTATGTCCACTATAATAATTATATAATCTCGACTACCCTCTCACTGCAGTAAGGCAATCATTTTACATCTCCCTAATTTATTCATTTTCCCACTCCTCACTACAGCTTTCCTGGGTTTTTCAAGTCACCTCAAACCTTCCATGGCTTCCTTGCCACCAACACTTTCAACTGAAAATCTTACCTCATGTTTCACCACAAAACAAATTTAGACTATTTTCCAAGAGCTATTTCCTTCTCCTTCATCTTCAATTCATGTAATCATTGTGCCTCTACCTCACTTGAAAAGATTGTCCTTTTCTTAGTCAAAGCAAACCTCTTATATATGGACTAGTGATTTCATTCCAAAGTTTGTTATCCCCTCAGTTGTTGCCTCTATCATTTCATTTTAATTCAATTTGATTACTTCCCTACTGACTACTAACAGGTTCATTTCTTCCCAATACTCAGAAAATCATAACTTGATCCAACCTTTCATGAGAATACACTAAATCAACATCTCTCTCTCTCTCTCTCTCTCTCTCTCTCTCTCTCTCTCTCTCTCTCTCTCTCTCTCTCTCTCCTTAAATTTCTCCAATCTGGCTTCCTCCCTCATATTCAGATGAAACTGTATCTCCAAAGTTATCATTGATGTATTAAATGTGAACTATAATGGCCTTTTTCTCAGCCCTCCTACTTCTTGAACTCTTGCAGCCTTTGACACTATCCATCATCTTCTTCATCCTCTTCTCCATATATATATATATATTTTTGGTGCTATTTTCTCTTGGTTATCCTCTTAACTTTATGGAAAATATCTTGCCTCAATATCCTCTGTTGAATCTAAGGGCACGTCAGTTAACCATGAATGCCCCCAAAGTTTTGTCCTGACCTGTTCTTTTCATTTTCTTTAGATGTCTCATCTACTCACATGGATTAAAATATCATTCCTATTATTTGTTTGAGACCTAACTTCACTATTAAGGATTCATCTTCCCAACTGCTTGCTGGCTGGATCAAAAGACATGTCATATAAACAGCTAAAACCTAACACGTATAAATCTAAACCAATTATCTTTTCCCTTAAATCCTTTATTATTCCTAATTTCCCTGTTACTGAGAAGTGTACCACCATCTCCCATTCATCTATATTTATGCCTAAGGTAGTATCATCTTTGACTCTTCATTTTCTTTCATCTCTCTCTCATATGACAATTACTTGTCAAATCCTGTTAGACTATGAGCTCCTGGAAATCAGGAGATGCTTTTATATTTTTTTTTTGTATTCCCAGTCCTTAATAAAGCACATAGAACATAGTAGGTACTTGTTGACTGATTAATCACATAAAAAGTCTCTTAATATTTTTCCAGTCTCTCTCACTAAAAAACTGCAATCAGAATTTGTTGATGTCCTACTCCACTCTTGATTCTTTCAGCTCATTGACAGTAACATTTTCAGCTTGGAGAAGCCTTCCTCGTCTGAGTCTTTCTGGCCTGGCCCACCATTTCATGATGCAGTTAGGCCTTCCATAATCACTTTACTCTTTTTTTTTTTAAATTTTTTTTTGCAAGGCAATGGAGTTAAATGGCTTGCCCAAGGCCACACAGGTAGGTAATTATTAAGTGTCTGAGGCTGGATTTGAACTCAGGTACTCCTGACTCCAAGGCCAGTGCTCTATCCACTGCACAACCTAGCTGCCCCCAATAATCACTTTATTCTTGACTCATTCCTAATCCTGTTCCTTTCCATATCCCATTTATGTTATTCCACATTGTAACCTATCATTATTTGCTAATAGAGACCCTTTGGCTTATTTATTTATTGTTTGCTTTTTCTTGTATTTCTGTTTCCAGGCACAATGCCTGTTATATAGAATGCTATTTTATGAAGAAAGTGAAAGGATCTACATATCATCTATGTAACAATGAATCATTTATCTCTTCATTTTTCCTCACATAATGGACATGAGTGTACTTCATTCTTCAAAGGCAAAAGTTATACCATTTAAAATCATCTTTATTTCATGAAATTCTCCATGAATTTCTTTGTATTACTTATATTTATTCATTATTCCTCAGTTTACCTTTACAGACTCCCTTTCTTCTTCCCACTTCTTATTAGTCCCTTCATAACCTAAATCTCTCCTTCCACATTTACAAACACATGGATTTCTGTATCTGTCTTTCTATAATGTCATTATATATCTCTTACATGAAATATTAATTGTATATGTGATCACATATAATTACAGGCACCTTTAAAAATATATAAATAAATAAATACACATGCACATGAATTACATATACATATATTATATGCACACAAAATATACATGCATGCATACATACATACATACAAAAATGTCCCTAAAAGTACTTAAGGATATACAAAATTACCTTAATCCTACATTTTTACCCATTTTTCTCTCTAGGGAATTAGATAGGATTGTTTTTATACTGTCAGAAAGACACTTATCATGTCTTCTTTTTCCAGAGTAACCTAAATACCTTCTTTAGATCATACCTCTTTCTTAGGTCTAGAGCTCTCTAAATCATAAAAGTGTGACAGACTTAAATAATAGCTGAAGTAGCCAACTGAAATTATTTGAATTTGTAGTTTAGCTCACTTTGAAAAAAACTTGAGCTTATATCTGTCAAAAACAAAACCAAGCTCAAAAGTTCTCACATTCCCCTCCCCTATAATCACTAAAAAATGAAAAAGAAACATTCTCTCTGCCTCTCTCTCTCTCTCTCTCTCTCTCTCTCTCTCTCTCTCTCTGTGTGTTTCTCTGTCTCTCATTCTTGTTTAAACTCCTTGAGAGAGTTGTCTTCAATGGATGCCACCACTTCCTTTTTTTTCTTATTTTTTTCTTAAGCCTTTCCAATCTGGCTTCCTTCCTCTTTATTCAACTGAAACTTTATGTCCAAAATTATCATTGATCTATTAAACGTGAACTATAATGACCTTTTCCTCCTCCTTGTTCTTTGCAGCTTTTGAATGGTCCATCATCTTTCCCACCCTCTTCTCCCTCGATTTCTGTGGTGCTATTTTCTCTTGGGTTATCTTCTGAACTTTTGGGTCAATATCTTGCCTTCAGTATTCTCTGCTCAATGTCCATCCAAAGGTATGCCAGTTACCATGAATGTCCCTCAAACTTTTCATTCATTTTCCATTCTAGAACATACCTTCCAAACTCCAATTTGTCAGCATGTGATCTGACAAAAGATATCCCTTTTCCCCCAAATTTATTTAAAAGTATACCTTTTTTCTTTAAAATGAGAGAAAATTATATGGTTTTATGATCAGTGACAACCTTCCTTTACCAATTCTTATTAGAAGAAAAATCTTATTACTCTTTACTCCTCAGGAAGTAAATTGTGAAAAAATTAAAAAAGAAAGTAAAGTGTGCATAGTTGTTTGCTTCTTTGTTAAATAATCCCTGTATATAAAAATCTTTGCTTCTGGATACTTGAGGAGGGAGGAGAGGAAGTTTGGTGTAGGGTGGGCTTTTATCTCTCAGGATTTAGATAGTTGAGCTTTCTTCTACTGAAAGAAAATTTTGACTTTATTGATAAAACTGAATTTAGTAGACATTGCTGCAAAAGCAACTGGTACAATAATAATAATTCCAGGAAGACTGGGATTTTCATTCTCTCTATCTTCAATTAGGGGCCCCTCTCCATACCGGAACAATATATGAATGAACTGGTTCAGCCCTTTAAAAAACGGCTTTTTCAAAAAAGATAAGGATGAGAACCTTTCTCAGGCTCTCTGTGTCTCTTTACAATCCCTACACAGCGCATTGAAAAAGTTACTTAAAGCTTAGATTTAATTCATGGTTAGTGTCTCCCTACAAAGAGGAAAGATAAAGATCGTAAAAGGTACAATGAAAAACAGCCAAGGGAGAGTTATTTATTTCTTCCACAAAAATGAAATGCTTAACACAAGAGGTTTAGAAATGTTCATTTGCAAAAGGCTTGAATAAATAGTAGGGAGGATAACAAGTATGATACTCCTTTAGGAGAATTAACTATCAGTACGTGAAACAATACACAAGATGAATAGGAAATGTACATTTTCTTCAGTTTTGTCCTTTCCAAATATTTTCCTCCAATTCAAATTCATAAATTCTGGACAGGCTGGATAGGGACCGGGACTCAGTTTCTTGTTTATGGTCATCTGTAAGAAGTATGGGAATAGTTTTTGTTGTCTTCTCTGAAAAGTAGTCAGCATTGATTGAGGATCCTGAATCTCTGAATCTCTTGCACTTCTAATATGACCTGCAAGGTTGAAAATGCCCATTTCAAGATCACTATTTCATCAGCTATACTCAGGAAAGAAACAAAACTGAAGAAGCAGACCCCAAAGCCAGTCTCCAGCTTGCCTGAGAAGAATATTTTTTACTTGCCACCATTTATTCTCTGTGGTTTATCCTATTGGGTTAAGGCATGGGAAAAGTTCCAATCTTCCCTCATACCCTCAGGGAGAGGTTTAAAGATTTTTGGATCTTTGACCTGAACTGAAGAGATGAGAATAATAGAAAGAAGAAAGAATGGTTTCCTTTTTAAGGTCTACTAAGTTAATAGTTCTTCATAGTTAGCCATAAATAAGGAAAATATTTCTTCATCTCTAAGTGCCAGTCCTGAACCTCATGTGTCCCAAAAGTTGTTAGGGGAATTCAGTGATTATTTGATGAAATACAACCTTCATAAAAAGTAAATAAATCATTCACTCTGTAGGGACAAAATCTGGAAAACAAAATAAAGGATTTTTTTAGTTTGCCTTTGTTTCATTTTTTTAAAAAAATCATCCCTATTTCTGAAAGAACACAATGCTTACAAAAGAGGAAAATTATGTGGCAATTTAGCTAGACAGCTCTGAATCATGAACATAATATGATCAATCATGCAATAATAGTTATCAATCCAAAAACAATAAGGGACCACATATTTATTAGTGGAGTTCAGGCAACATTTTGCTGAGGAAGTATATGCCATCAGTTAATTTCTAAACGTTTCCCTATTCTCCCGCTAATAAAATTTGGAGACCAGATTCTTCGTATTACTGAAATTATCAGGAAATTAAAATACCTTCAAAATTCACTTAAGTATTTAGAGAAGCTATATTTCATATTTTTATTTAGTCCATTGTCAAGATCTTTTCCTTTTCCTACCATATTCACTGATAATTTAAAGATGATTACACTTTTAAGAATACAGTACATGTTTTAAAGACAGTTCCGCTCCACCTCCCAGAATATTAGAGGTGCTTAGAAAACATTAGGTAATAAAGAGAGTCCTGCCAGATATCAAAATTATATGAAATGAATTTTCCCAATTTACAAATAGGGAAAAAGAGGTTCATAGAACCTTTGTTGAGGTAGTGAAGCAGGCAAGTCAATTCATATTTGGAATCATATTAGTATGACTATATGAAAGTTGATGAGGAAGTGAGAATGTCAGACAATTTCTCCTATACTTCTTAGAGAAGATGACAATGAGCAAGAAAATGAACCCAATCCCTATCCAGGCTGTTCAGAATTTATGGATTTGACTTAGAGGAAATTGTTTGGAAAGAACAAAACTGAGGAAAATGTACATTGCCTATTCAAACATCTTGAGTATTTCTTCGTGTACTGATGACTAAACCTCCTAAAGGAGAATCATAGTTGTTATCATTCCTCCTATTTATTCAATTCAATGTCCTAACTACCAAATACACTATAGGACTTCAATAGGTATATTTAAAAATTAAAATATTCTGTATGATATTATCTAAAGAATACTTCACTAGGAATTGATCTTGATATTTTAAGAGTAGAACATGCATTGGATTGGGCGTCAGGATATCTAGATTCAAGTCCCAACTCTGTATTGTGAGTATCTGGTCTCCACCATTAGACTGAAACCAGACTTTATTTTGCCTTTCTTTGTATCCCCCACTGCTTAGCATAGTAATTGGGATGTTTCTTGCTGTTTAAGGGATGTGTCTGATTTCCTGTGAACCCATTTGGGATTTTCTTGGTAAAGATACTGGAGTGGTTTGCAATTTAATTTTTCTCCACTCATTTTAAAGATAAGGAGTTGAGACAAAATATGTTAAGTGATCTCCCAGGGTCACAAAGTAAGGAAGTGTTTGAGGTTGGATTTGAACTCATGAAGAAGTGTCTTCCTGGTTCCCAAATAGGAGAAGCACTTAATATATACTTAATCACTAAAGAAGGGAGGAGATTGTTTTGCTTTTTATATCAGAATCTCCAGTATTCAGCACAATGCTGGCACATGGTCAGCCTTAATAAATAAAATGCAACTGAGTGGAATTTAATTTAAAAGAAAAACTGGCAATATTGTTTGAAGAAAATACAAGACGTCTAGATAGCTTTCTGTCAATATATGTTCTATCATGTGGAAGAGATATTATATTTCTTTTGTTTCACTCCAGAGGACAGATAAAAGATTCATGGATGAAAAAATAAATTGATAAGCAAATGAACTGGAAAAAATCAACCTTTCCATACACTGAGAACTATTGATAAATGAACTGTGATGCTTGGGGAGATAGAAGTCTCCCCTTTCTGGCAGTCTTCAAACTGTTTGCACAATAATTTGCTGGATAAAATAGACACTGGGGAATATTTCTTCAGTATAAATCCGAATGATTAAAAAATTAAAAAATAAAATAAATCAGAATGATATCTCTGAGATCACTTCCAATTTATTTTTTTCTTTTAGTGATTTATTTATTTTCACATTATTACTTTTAAAAAATTTTACTTTTATTGGTGTTTTACTTTTGCAAAAAATGTTATTAAAGTATTTTTAAACATCCATCCATATGTTTAAATATATCCATCCCCTCAGTGGCAAACAATCAGGTTAAAATTATATGTACATATTTGTGATAGATATGTTTATAGATTAGTCATTTTTGGTATGAGGAATTAGGATTAAGGGAAAGAGGCATGTAAGTGATATTTTTTTTATAAAGTGTTCATCAGATTCTGAAAGGTTCTTTTAATTTTTTATTTTATTTTGTTTTGTTTTGATTTTCTTCCTCTGGATGGCAATAGTTTTCTCAACTGCTGAGGGGGGCTACATCCATCAGGGTTGATCATCTCACAATGTTGCTATTAAATGAGTACATTATTCTCTTGCTTCTGCTCCCTTCCCTAAGCATCAGATCCTATAATTCCTTCCATGCTTCTCTAGAGTCCAGCTATTTTTGGTTTCCTGTAGAACAATAATATTTCATAGTATTCATATACCATAACTTGTTTAGTCTTTCCCCAATTGATGGGCTTCCCCTCAATTTCCTTGTCACTACAAAAAAAAGCAGCCATGAATATTTTGAAACATGTGGGACTTTTCCTGTTTTTTATGATTTCTTCTCGGTATAGGCCTAGAATTGGAATTGCTGGGTCAAAGGATATGAATAGTTTTATTGTTCTTTGGGCATAGTTCCATATTGCTCTCCAGAAAGGTTGGATCCATTCATGTTTCCACTAGCAATACATCAATGTCCCAATCCTCTCACAACCCCTCCAACATTGATCATTTTCCCTTTTTATAATTTTAGCCAATCTGATAGGTGTGAGGTGATACCACAGAGCTGATTTAATTTGCATTTCTCTAATCAATAATGATTTGGAGCATTTTTTCAAATGATTCTATATATAGCTTTAATGTCTTCTTTTGAAAATTATCTACTCATAACCTTTGACTATTTATCAATTGGGGAATGAATTGCAACCTTATAAATTTAATACAGTTCTCCATATATTTTAGAGATGAGGTCTTTATCAGAACTCTTACTTGTGAAAATTGTTTCCCAAGTTTCTGCTTTCCTTCTTTTTTTTTTAGGTTTTTACAAGGCAATGGGGTTAAGTGGCTTGCCCAAGGCCACACAGCTAGGTAATTATTAAATGTCTGAGGCCGGATTTTAACTCAGATACTCCTGACTCCAGGGCTGGTGCTCTATCCACTGTGCTACCGAACTGCCCCTGCTTTCCTTCTAATTTTGCCAGCACTGATTTTATTAGTGCAAAAATTTAAATTTAATATAGTCAAAATCATTCATTTGCAGTTTTTACAATGTACTCTAATACTTGTTTGAACATAAATAGATAGAATATTTCTTGGTATATTAAATTACTACAATAATCTTGCTGTAAATCTAAACATAACCCCCCTACAAAAAATATAGAGAAACCTCAAGAGAAATGAGATGAGAGAGAAAAAAAAATGTACTTCCGTTTCTGTTCAGATGCTATCAGTTCTGTCTCTGGGATGGCTTACATTCTTTATCATAAGTCTATCAGTGAAGTTGCTTTGATATTTTTTCCCACAGTTGCTACTGTTAACTGTGCTCCCTCCATTCTATTCCTCCCCACTTCAATTTATTCTGTTCTCTCTCTCTCTCTCTCTCTCTCTCTCTCTCTCTCTCTCTCTCTCTCTCTCTCTCTTTACCCTGTCCCTCCTCAGAAGTGTATTGTATCTGACTATCATCTCCCTTGATCTTTCCTCTCTTCTATCACCTACACACCCTTCCCCTCCCTAGTCCCCATTCTCTAATCCCTTTCCTCCCCCTTTTCCTCTAGGTTAAGATAGTTTTCCTCTCTGAGTCATTCATTCCCCCTCGCCTCCCCCCCACTTCCACTACATTGCAAAGCTTTTTCTTGACACTTTTGGATGAAATATCTTAGCCCATTCTTCCTTTCCTTTCCCTTTCTCCTAGTACATTCCTTTTTCACCCATTGACTCCATCTTTATATTCAATGTGCTTCATCAATATATATTCCTTCCAATTGCTCTTATATCATCTTCCTATGCAGGAAGAGAAGCAGTTCAAAATCACTAGATCCCTCATAATTAGTCCTTTCAGTCTACCCTCTCTATGCTTCACCTGAGTCCTGTACTTGAAGATCAAACTTTCTCTTCAGTTTTGATTGTTTGAATGGGAAATGGGAAAATTTGGAAGTCCCATGATTTCCTGAATATCCAACTTTTTCCCTGAACGTGGATGTTCAGTTTTGCTGGGTTGTTGATTTTCAGTTGTAATCCAAGCTCTTTTGCTTTCCAGAATATCATATTCCAAGCCCTAGGAGCCCTTAATATAGATACTGCCAGATCCTGTTTAGTTCTGACAATAGTGCCTTGATAATGGAATTGTTTCTTTCTGGCTGCTTCTAGTATTTTCTTTTTGACTTGGGAGATTTAGAATTTGACTATAATATTCTTGGAAAGCTCTTATTGGGGGAGGGCTCTCTTTCAGAATGTGATAAAAGGATTCCCTCAATTTCTATTTTACCTGTGCTTCTAGGATCTCAGAGCAATATTGCTAGATTATTTCTTGAAAAATCAGTTCCCAAAACTTCTTATTTATATGATACTGGGCAAATCATTTTTATCTCTGTCATTCATTTTTCAATTGGGATAACAATAATACTCCCAGGATTATAGTGAGTCAAAATAAGACATTTGCAAAGTCTTTAGCACATTTTTTAAATACATGGTAGACATTTAAATCCTGCCTGCCTTCTTTCTTCCCTCCATCTCTCTCCTTCTTTCTTTCCTTCCTTCCTTCCTTCCTTCCTTCCTTCCTTCCTTCCTTCCTTCCTTCCTTCCTTCCTTCCTTCCTTTCTTCCTTCCTTCCTTCTTTCCTTCCTTCTTTCTTTTGAAGATAGAGATTGCTTTTCTAAATATATAATATATATATATATATATATATTTCTTTAAATATTTCCCAATTACAGAAAAAGTTTACTATTATTTTAAAAAATTGAATTTCAAATTTTCTTTATTATCTCTCCTTTCTCCTTGAGAAGGCAAGTTTTTTTAATCAAATATAAATGTGAAATCATGCAAAATCATGTACATATTACAAAAGCAAATACTGATCAAAATACCCAAGAAAAAAATTAAAATATAGATTTTAATCTGCATTCATAGTTCATCAGTTCTTTCTCTCAAAGTTGATAGCATCTTTTATTACACACCTTTGGATGTCTCAGACTAAGTCTTAAACAGAGTAACTAAGTCTTTCATAGGTGATCATCATTGCAATATTGCTTTTACTATGCAGAATTTTCTCCTGGTTCTACTTTTTTTGCTTTGTATAAGTTCATATAAGTTTTCCAAAGTTTTTGTAAAATCACTCTGCTCACTATTTCTTATGATACAATAGTATTCCATCAGAATTATATACCACAATGATCACCCATTCCCCATTGGTAGACACTCACTTGTTTTCCAATTCTTTACTACCACAAGATATAAATACTTTTTGATGCAAATAGGTTATTTCCCCTTTTCTTTGATCTCTTTGACACACACAACTAGTAGTGTTATCTTTGGGCATTGCACAATTTTATAGTTCTCTGGGTGTAGTTCTATATTATTTAGGTTGGTAGGTCTAGTTTGCAACTCCACCAACAGTAGATTAAGGTGCCTATTTTTCTTATTGCTTCCAGCATTTATCATTTCCTTTTCTGTTATGCTATCCAATCTTCTGAATGTGAGATAGTATCCAGAGATGGTTTTCTTCTTCATTTTCTCTAAATAAAATGATTTAGAGCATTTTTATGTAACTGTTGATAGTTTTCTTTTGAAAATTTTCTTTTATTATCCTTATATTTCTATTTTTTATTTCCTCTCTTACTTTCCTATTGGGTAAGATAGATTTCTATCATTAATAGAGCGTGTACAAGTCTAAGTGTGTGTTTCTGCTTGTTTTTGCATTTATGTTTGTTTCCTCTTTGAACTAATTTAGATGAGTGAGATTTAAAAATTGCTTCCTCCCCTACCTTTTCCCCTTCCACTGTAAAAAGCTCTTCTTTTCATACCTCCTTTATGTGCGGTGATTTCCCCTCTTTTCTCCTCTTTTTCCTTTTCCCAGAGGATCTTTCTCTCTCACCTAAGCATTTTATTTATATCAACTCAATATAATGAATACACATACATGCTTTCTTTTTATGAAGAACCCTTTTTAAACTGTTCGAGTAATGATAAAGCTCTTAAAAGTTATATTATAGAAGTTGTCTTCCCATATAGAAAGGAAAAAAGTTTAACATTTAATACTTTATGATTTCTCTTTCATGTTATCTCTGTATGCATCTCTTGAGTCGTATATTTGAAAGTTAAATGTTCTATTCATCTTTGGTCTTTTCCTCAGAAATCCAGTTGTAATTCCAGGATATTTTTGGCTACTGAAATATCATATTGCAAGTCTTCCAATCTCTTTAGTGGTAACTGGTAAATATTATACAATCTGATGGTGACTCCACAATATTTGAAAGTTTTTTTTAATTGTTTTAAGTATTTTCTCTTTGACCTGAGACATCTGAACATTGTCTATAATTTTCCTGGGAATTTTTTATTTTGGGTTCAAGTAGTGATGGGAGAATTCTTTCATTTTCTATTTTATTCTTATTTGATGATGTTAGAATAGTTTTTCTTGATAATTTCTTGAAATATGATACATAGGCTCTTTATCTGATCACAACTTTCAGGTAATTTTCAAACTATCTTTGAATTCATTTTTTCTGATGAAATATTCCAATTTTTTAAATTTAAAAAATTTTCACTTCATATTATTGTTTCTTGTCCCATGGAATCAATAATTTCCATTTGCCCAATTCTAATTTGTAAGGAATTATTTTCTTTATTGACTCTTTTCCCATTTTTCCCAATAAGAATTCATTTTGAAGGAATAATTTTCACCAGTCAATTTTTGTATTTCTTTTTTCTTTTTACCAATTCTCCTTGTTGAGGGGTTATTTCCTCATTAATTGTTGTGCCTTATTTTTACTAAATTGTTAATTGTTTTCCCTGAGGATGAACATGGCACCAAGATCAGCTTCTACTAAAGGCTTCAAGTCAAGACCAAAGTGGAGGGAGTATTAGTGCATGATATTATGTTTGCACATGATTGTGCATCTCAATGCTGAGATACAGCAAATTATGGATAGATTCTCTGCTGCTTGTGCTAATTTTAGTGTTAACAATTAACACCAAAAAAAAAAAAAAAAAGAACCACAGGTGGTCCATCAGCCAGGTGGAATCATCACTTACAGGAAATGGAGAAGTTTTGAATAATGTGATTAAGTTCACTGATCTTGGTAGTGTACTTTCTAGGGAGTTACATATTGACAAATCTTTAGAATGGCTTCTGATATCATTACCTTCAGGAGTCTATTCTTTGATTTTTTTGACATTAATGTAAAAAAGAAAGGAAGAACATTTAGTAAGTGCTTACTATATGTCAAACAATGTGGCAAATATTTTACACTTTTATTGTTATTATTATTATTATTATTATTATTATTATTCTCACAACCACAGAGGTTGGTGCTAATGTTGCCTTCATTTTCCAGTTGAGTAAACTGAAGCAGAAAGAGATTATGTGACTTGCCAGGGTCACAGAGCTTGTAAGGGTCTGTAGCTAGATTTGAATTTAGGTCTTCCATTCTCCAGATACAACATTCTATCTACAGTACATGTGTCTGAATGAAGAGCAATCACAATTTTATAAGAATATACTTTATTGGAAGAACTTGTTCTTTCCTTTCAGATAACTCATAATGATATATGAATGAAATGTATTACATATGCAGAAACACAAGAAAGCCCTGTGATTTCATCAGTGTAGGGAACTCTTTCCTCCAAGAATGACTTAATAATAAATCCTAGGGAGTTTACTGAGGCAAATGAAGGTTAAGTGACTTTCTAAAGTCACAAAGCTAATAAGTATCTGAAACAAAATTTGAACAAACCTCTTCCTCAGCCAATCCTAGTGCTCTTTTCAACAAGCTAGACTGCCACTAAATTACATACCACCCAAGAATATAGAGATATATTACTTAAATCTATATTTATTTTTATTAGTTCTAAATTGCCTTTTTTGAAGCAACTAAAGTGTTCAAGATTATATCTGTGTGTGATCTTAGACCTAACATTTTCATTAAACAATAAACATTTTCACAATGTAATATTATTTCATCTATCAAATAACACTTTGCAAATCCTATGCCCCTGACTTCTACAGATCAGTGAAAATAAAACAGCTGCCAAATAAGCACTTTTACTGTATGGATCGATATTTTCTATAGTTTTATAAAATGACAGTTTAAAGATCAAATGGTATTACTACATAGCTCTTTTATTTCTTACTTAGCAAGTCAGGATGCCTTATCCAAAGCAGAAAGCTCTCCCAGAAGGGTGTGGGACATGAAGGGCTGGTTTCTGGTTGCACGTATCCTTTCTGAATACACGTGAGATCTTCTCCCTTCCCAACTCATCATATGAACATGAAAAGAGAGAGATACCCAATAAGAGTCGCTCTGGCACAGAGGCAGATCATGAGGCTATGCTGCAGGGAAACTTGTCTCTAGGCCAGGCTGTCTAAATTGTTCCAGCATGCAGCTGGAACAGGAAGGGCTATAGAGAAAATAAGGAGGCACCTGCCTCTTCTGAATTGTAAGTCACAGGGGTCTACATCAATATAAGAAGGCTGGTGTGTGCCTCAGTTTCTTCATCTCTAAGACAAAAGAATTGGACTTGGTGGCCTCTAAAGTTCCTCTGAACTCTGATGCTCTAGGCCTATGATCCTTCTGACCTGCCCCAGGGACCAGAACCTTGGAATAAATAATTCTGTTCTCTTCCTACTGGAAGAAATTTGATTACACAAAGGAATAATTGCAGCTGAGCAATTAGTCCTTAATCAGCTCTACTTTTCCCCTTGCCATGCAGGTGGATGAGAAAAGGACAAGAGCTTTGTTGCCCATACTTTTTCCTACACACCAATTCATAAGAGCATATCAATCTGGATCTTTCTCTTGTCAAATATATTACATTTACTTCTGAAATTTTGGTCTAATGCTGAAAGGACTTTATAGAATTCTAAAACTTCTTTTCTCTACATTTAATTCACTTTTCCCATCAGGAGTTATAAGGATGAATCTCTGGTTTCATTGTTGTGGGGAAAGTACCTCCATAGGTGTAAATGGGCCATTCATCTTTATTTAAATTTAAAAGTGGCTTAGGGAACTGAAATGTTAATTAATTTATCTGTAGTCACACAGCTAGTATGATACAAGGTAAAATCTGAATTCAAGGAGGTTATTCTTGTCTCCAAATTATCTTGCATAGATCTTGATTATATGTAGTCATTTGTATTTTTCTCTTTCACTGACTTATGAGTTCCTTGAAAGTAAGCCTGTGTCTTCGTCTTTTTCGTATCCCTAGCAATTTGCACAATGCTTTAGCATATAGTAGGCAGTTAATAAATACTTACTGGATTGATCTGATTTCACCAAGACAGGCTTTCCATCTATTAGACTAAGGATATCTGTCAAAGAAATTCAACCAGAAGAGCTTTAGACCATAATTGGATTTTGAATCTATTTCTACAAGGCTAGTCATTTCTGTTTCTGTTACTGTTGTTCCATAGTCTTTTTTTTTTTAGGTTTTTGCAAGGCAATGGGGTGAAGTGGCTTGCCCAAGGCCACACAGCTAGGTAATTATTGTCTGAGACCAGATTTGAACCCAGGTACTCCTGACTCCAGGGCCAGTGCTTTATCCAAAGTGCCACCTAGCCGCTCCGTTCCATAGTCTTTTCCAGTCTGACTCTTCATTTGAGATTTTCTTCACAAAGATACTGAAGCACTTTGCCATTTTTTTCAGTTCATTTTATGGATGACTTGCCCAAGGTCACACAACTACTAAGTGTCATCGGCTGAGTTTGACCCCAGGCATGGTGCTCTATCCACTGTGCCATCTTAGGGAATGATAAAAATTCAAGAAGGAAGTGCAATATACTATAAAAAGTCTCGATTGGACTCAAATGATCTGGGTTTGATTTCTTGTTTTGCTATTCTGTCTCTTCAGTAGTCCAGGACAGCTAGGTGGTGCTAGGTATGGAGTTAGGAAGATTTATCTTCCTGAATTCAAATGTAGACTCAGATGTTAGATGCTTGACCCTGGACAAGTCACTTCATTTGCTTCAGTTTTCTCATCTGTAAAATGTTCTGGAGAAAGAAATGAAAAACCATCATAGTATGTTTGCCATGAAAGTCCCAAATGAAGTCATGAAGAATCAGACAAAATTGAAAATGACTGAACAACAAATCTTAGGTAGTCTAATGTGGTAAAGACAGGGATATCCTGGATTTAGGAAAGCGTGAGTTCATATTTTTCATCCAATACTTACTAGCTGCTTAACTCAGATCTTGTTCTTTAACTTCTCTGAGGCTTAGCCTCCTCGTTGATAAAACAACAAAAATAATAGAAACTTATTTAACATAGTTTTGAGTCTTCCAAAAAAAGATGTATCCAAAGCACATTGCAAATCCAAAAATCTATATAAATGCTGATTATTAGCATTATTATTTGTGGGACTTCAGAAAAGTAAATTTTCTTCCTTATAAAATATATATTGTTAGATGAGATTTAAATGTCCTTTTAATACTAATTCAATGATCAATAGAACTGATTTGGTCAATCTAGAAGAAGCATGGAATATGTTTATAGAATTTAGAGCTCAGTCAAAATACTTTCTTCAGGAGGTTTGGAATGGAAACCCTGGGATTTTTCCCAGCTATGATTATTTTATTTAATGACTAAAATGTGTTTGTAGACTTGACGCAAATTAGCTTGTGCTTTTTACCACAATTAAATGTGTAAGGCCTGGAGATTATTCTTGTTTGTTTTGAAAAAAATGACTGT
Organism: Macrotis lagotis; assembly: GCF_037893015.1. Classification (NCBI taxonomy): domain Eukaryota; kingdom Metazoa; phylum Chordata; class Mammalia; order Peramelemorphia; family Peramelidae; genus Macrotis; species Macrotis lagotis. The sequence continues at coordinate 583,684,336 of NC_133666.1, forward strand.
GTTTGTTTATTCTTTATCTGAAGTTCAGGGGAAGCCGAATTCATGTTTGAACAAGGCTTCCTAAGACATGGATGCAATTTGGTGGTGATTTGGAAGTGACATTATTCTCATGACCTTTACCACTTTCACCTCCTACTCTGTGCATTCATCTCATCACAGAAGGTGGAAGTGTTAAGCAATACAATTAGTTGTGTGTTAGAGATCTGAAAGAAGTACCCACCCTGGACTTTTTCTTTTTTTTCCCTTTTCTAAAAAAAAAATCTAAAAATGACAAAAGGAAAATGTGCTGATTTAAAGGTTTACAACAGATGTCAACATCATAAAGTTATATGAAAGCTAACTAACCTGCTTTGGGTCCAGAAATTTATAGGAAAGGAGCTTCTACGGGTACTGAGAACCCTGCTGCCCAGTAAAAGGTAGAAGACAGAAATAGATATGTTATCCATGACCACTGAGGCATATATGTGACTTAACTTTCATTTACTCATTTTGATATTTCAAAAGTATCTTCAGGTGAGCCAAAAAAAATCAGATTCAGGCACAGTAGAGATCATCTATTCCAATTCCTTCAACTTACAAATGAAGAAACTGAGTCCCACAGAGAAGTAATTGTCCCAAGGTCACACAGATAATGAATAATAGTGACTGAAATTTAATTCCAGATCCTTTGACTTAAGTGACTTTTTACATGAAACCATATGATCACATTTAAACATTATCTACAGAGAGAACATGGTGTGAGGAATAGAAGTCTTGTCTTTGAACCATACAGGGGCTTGTGTTTAATCCGTTTGTAATACCAGGAAAGTCATTTAAACTCTCAGTAATACAGGGACAAATTAATACTATTCTAGAAATTAATTGCTAAATTCATAGTTGTTGTTGTGGTCCTTCATTCTCAAAGAAGACCATGGTATTGGGGTGGAGATGCCATGTCAAGCATGTGAATTGAATTTAATTGAGGGGGGCTGTGCTAAGTCAATGCCCTCATTTTCTCCTCCAGAGCCATCTGGGTCCTGTGGCCAGATATGGATCAGGATGGCTGGAGATGGTCCTGGATGTGGGGCAGTTAGGATTAAGTTACTTGCCCAAGGTTACTTAGCCAGAAAGTGTTATGTCTGAACTGAATTTGAACGTAGGACCCCTAGACACCAGGGCCAGTGCTCTATCCATTGTGCCACCTAGCTCCCCAAATAGATATATTTGGGCACACACATATGTATGTATGCTTACATATACATATGTATAAGTATGTTTATATATAATTTTCATCTCAACACTGTATCGGTTGTCAGTGGTAGATAAAGTTATACCTATTGAGTATGCATAAAAATTAAAACATGGAACAGTTGACTGGCATGCTAGAACACAGAATTAGAATCATAAAGATCATGATAAATTGGAATGTTGGACTGAATCAGTTGAGATAAAAGCTGATGTGCATTAATGTAAAGTTTTGAATATGGCTTAAGTTTGGGGTGAGGGTAAGAGAGTGTTAGATAAATGGTTTTTCATTTTTGTTTTCCTTTGTTTTTTTAAATGAGCTAGGTTTTTTTTATTGGACAAAGTTCAATATAATTCAAGATGTGATAAAGTAGCCCAAAAGGTGAATGTGTTCTTTAACAATATAAAAAGATACAGTATTGAAAATAAAGGAGGTGATAGTACCAGTACCCCTACATAACCTGTTCTGTTTGGATTACATCTGGGATATTGTATTCTGTAGTAGGACCAAATTTTGTAAGTTGAAAACCATTCTAATTAGAATATCAAGATAGCAAAGGATCTCATGATCCTATCACTGGAGATGCTTACTTGAACAAAAGAGGTGGCATGGTGGATAGAACCCTGGTCTTGGATTCAGGAGGATGGGAATATAAATTCAACCTTAGACACTTACTAGCTGGGTGACTTTGGCAAGTCATTTAATCTGGCTTGCCTCACATCTCCAATAGTCCTGTTTTATATCTGATCACTGGACTCAGAAAATTCTGGAGGAGTAAGAGAGGCTATGATTTAGCACAGCACCTCCCCCTCACTCAAATCCAATGCATGTGATTGTCATGGTATCACTTCCCTGATGTCTTAGTCTAAGGATAAACATTATTATGTTTTGAGCACTCTCAGGTGAAAGAGACTTTGCTTTATTCTGAGCGTCCATCCATGTCCATCATCCATGCCTGCAATTCTCTTCTTCATCTCCATCTCTTGATTTCCCTGTTTTCCATGAAGCTTTATCTAATATTCCACTTTCTAGAAGAAGCCTCTGCATGCTCCTGCTTCTAGTACCTTCCCTCTGTTGATTACCACCAATTTATCCTTTTTATGATTTTGTATGTACATGTTTTGAATCCATATTATCTCTCCCATTAGACTATGGGCTTCTTGAGAGTAGGGGCTTGTTTTTCTATCTTGGTATCCCCAGTGTTTATTAAAATGATGGATACATAGCGGACATTTCATAAACATTTTTATTTGGCTTACTGACTTGATAATATTCTAAAAATTAGAGCTATTAAAAACTAGAATGGGTTGCTTTGGAAGAAGTACCCTCCCTGGAGATCTTCAATATGCAATGACACTAGCTTGGGATGTTGAGGAGGCAATTTTTATTCAAATATGTGTTGGTCTAGATGGTCTTTTAACTAATAATAATAGTAAAAATGCAAATAATGATGATACTGAGAAATTCCAAAACTTTTTTTAATCTTCAAAGTAATTTTTTTATTTTCCAATTGATATTTTATTTTATTTTTCTAATTACATGTTAAGAAAGTTTCTCAACATCCATCCATATACATATGCATCTTTTAAGTTGCATAATTTCCTTCCATCCTCCCTGTTCACGCCTCTGCCCCTTTCCTTTAGCAGGAGTCGGTAAATATTGTGCATTTGTGTTTAACAGTTTTACAGATTAATCATTTTCTATATGAGGAATTGGGATTAAATTAAAAGAAAGAAAACCATGAAATAGGAAAGAAATACATAAGAGAAATGTTTAAAAAATGAATATAGTGTTCATTCAGATTCTGTAAGGTTTGTTTTGCTTTGTTTTTCTTTGTCTGGATATGGACAACATTGGCCATAGGTGGCCTAATAGGTTGTCCTAGCCCTCTGAACTTATGAGAGGAGCTGCATCCATCAAGGTTGATCACCTCCTAATGTTTTTGTTAATGTGTACAATGTTCTCTTGGTTCTGCTCCCTTTGCTTAGCATCAGTTCCTGTAATTCATCCAAACATTCATGTTTCTTTTAGAAAAGAGGACTCCATAACATTCATCTACCATAACTTATTCAGCCTTTCCTCAATTGATAGGCATCCCCTCAATTTCCAATTCTTTGCCACTATAAAAAAAAGAGCTGTTATGAAAATTTTGGAACATGCAGGACTTTTCCCAATTTTAATGTTTTTTTTTCTGGATACAGACCTAGTATTGGTATTGCTGGGTCAAAGGGTATGATCAGTTTTATTACTCTTTGGGCATAGTTCCAGATTGCTCTCCAGAATGGTTGAATCACTTCACAACTCCACCAACAATGTATTAATGTCCCAATCTTCCCATAACCTCTCCAATATTGATCATTTTCTTGTTTTGTCATTTTAGCCAATCTAATGGGTGGAAGATAGAACCTCACAGTTGATTTTAATTTATATTTCTTTAATCAGTAATGATTTGGAACATTTTTGATATGGTTACATATAGCTTTACTTTCTTCATTTGAAAACTATATGTTCATATCCTTTGTCCATCTGTCAATTGGGAAATGACTTGTAAACTTATAAATTTCTCTATATATTTTAGAAATGAGACCTTTATCATAGCCCCTAGCTGTGAAAATTGTTTCCCAAGCTTTGTGCTTTCCTTCTAATTTTGGCAACATTGCTTTTATTAGGACAAAACCTTTTTAATTTAAAATGCTCAAAATCATCCATTTTGCAATTTATAATAAACTCTAATTCTTGCTTGGTCATATGATATGATATAGTATTTCTTGATCTATTAAGTGGTATATGATATCGCTCTTTATGTCTAAATCTTATACCCATGTTGACCTTATTTTGTATAGAATTTGAGATGTGGATCTATGCCTAGTTTTTGCTACTATTTTCCAGTTTCCCCCCCCACCAATTTTTTTTCAAATAGTGAGTTATCCCCAAAACTAATGTCTCTGGGTTTGTCAAAGAGTAGATTACCATAGTCATTTACTACTGTTTCTTTTGAACCTATCCTAATCCACTGATCTATTACTTTGTTTCTTACCAATACCAGGCAGTTTTGATGACAGTCACTTTATAGTATAGTTTTAGATCTGGTAGAACTAGACCACCTTCCTTTGCATTTTTTTCCATCAATTTCCTTGATATTCTTGACCTTTTGTTGCTCCAGATGAATCTTGTTACTATTTTTTTCTAGCTCAGTAAAATAGTTATTTGATAATTTTAATGGTATGGCACTGAATAAGTAATTTAATTTGGGTGGAGTTGTAATTTTTATTATATTAGCTCAACCTAACCATAAGCAATTGACATTTTTTCCAATTGTTTAGATCTGACTTTATTTGTGTGAGAAATGCTTTGTAATTGTGTTCCTACAGTTTCTGGGTTTGTTTTTGGATGTAGATTCCTAAGTATTTAATGTTTTCTGCAATTATTTTAAATGGCATTTCTCCTTCTATCTCTTACTCTTGACTTTGTTGTTTACATATAGAAACGCTCATGATTTATGTGGGTTCATTATTATACTCTGCTACTTTCCTGGATTTGTTAATTGTTTCATGTTGTTTTTTTAGATGATTTTCTTTGGTCCTCTGTGTATATCACCAAATCATTTGCAAAGAGTGACAACTTTGCTTCCTCATTGCCAATTCTGATTCTTTCAATTTCTTTTTTCTTTGCTTATTGCTAAAGTTAACATTTCTAATATTATAATTGAATAGTAATGGTGATAGTGGACATTCTTATTTCACCTCTGATTGTACTAGAAATGCTCCTAGTTTATCTCCATTACATATAATATATGTTGATGGTTTTAGATAGATACAGCTCATTATTTTGAAGAAAACTCTATTCCTATATTCTCTAGTGTTTATAATAAGAATAGATGTTATATTTTGTCAAAGATTTTTTTCAGCATCAATAAAGATAATCACAAGATTTCTGTTAGTATTGTTATTGACATGTTATTGACATGTTTGTTATTGAGATTGAGTGTTTTCCTAATATTTTTTTCATACCTGGAAAAAAATTCTACCTTGTCATAGTGTATTATCCTAGTTATAATTTGCTGTAATCTCTTTGCAAAAATTTTATGTAAGATTTTTTCATCAATGTTCATTAGAGAGATTGGTCTATAATTTTCTTTTTCTGTTTTGGTTCTTCCTGTTTAGGTATCAGCATCATATTGGTGTCATAAAAGAAAGACAAATTTCAAATCTTAAATTCTATGACTTCTAGACTAGTGGTCTTCTTACTATATTGCTTGAGCAATATTAGTATTATACTCCCCCAAGTCTCACTACTATCTCACTGCCCATTGGGAAATGTAGTTTGCAATGAAATATATGTAAAGCAACAGAACATTGGTAGAATTAGTAAAAGGTCAATTTCATTACACAAATATTTATTAATCCATTATAAACCTAACTATACTGCTCAATTCTGTCAAAATATTTTAATTAGCTATTTGTATGCATAAACAGTAATAATTGTGTTGACATCTAAGGTACACATGTCTGCTGGAGCTTTAAGCTCCCTAATTAACAGGTCCTTCCATATAATCAATTTAATTTCAAAATACTCATTAATAAAATTTCTATTTCAGTCGGATGAACTGGTTTTCTATCTTTTTCCAAGTCCTGGTTGTACTTTCAAACATCTTTCTTCTTTGGAACTCATTAATACTCTTCTTTAATTATTCATGGTTTTCCCTTTTCTCTTTTGTTTTTTAAAACTTTACATAAAACTGATTTTCTCATAGACTCTTCTAGAAATAATGCTGTGATTTTCTGTTAATATGTTGCTTCTTGGTGGCACAGTCAAAAGAACAAGTGTCCTGGATTCCTATAGATCCGTATCCAAATGCAGCTTCAAACACTTATTGTGTAACCCTGGGCAAGTTATTTAACCCCTTCCTGCCTTAGTTTCCTTAATTGTAAAATAGAGGTAATAATATCTCCTATTTCTCAGGGTTGTTTGTGAGAATGAAATGAGATATTTGAAAAGTGCTTATCAGACTTTTCCTTCCTTCCCCTTCCCTTCTTCCTTTCACTTCCTTTTTCTTCCCTTCCCTTCTTTCCTTTCTGCACTTTTCCTTTACCCTCAAATCCTCAGAATTTATGTCCTACTTAATCTTATTTGTGGTAATATTTCCATTTATTTGCTTGTTCTTCTTGTTAGCATCGATAGAATTCAGAAATCAACATAGAATTCTCCATGGGAAAAAACATACGGGTGGCTAGGTGGCGTAGTAGATAAAGCACCGACCTTGGAGTCAGGAGTACCTGGGTTCAAATCCGGTCTCAGACACTTAATAATTACCTAGCTGTGTGGCCTTGGGCAAGCCACTTAACCCTGTTTGCCTTGCAAACACCTAAAAAAAAAGAAAAAACATAAAAATTTAGACATACAAGAAATAGAATTTTCTTATAATAAGGCAAAATAGTAACAATGTTAGAATAATTGTAAAATTTTACATTAATAATATATTATTTTATATAGCAATATTTTATTAGATATAGTAATTAATGTAGATTAATAAAAAATATTAAAATAATATGAATAACCAAAAACTTAAAAAAGGTGGGAAACTCCCTAACTATTTTATACAGAGATGGTACCTCAAAAAATTGTAATACATCATGGATTCTGTGAAAAGTATGAATAAATGTCCCCCACCCCTGCATATTTCAGCAAATCACACAACACTAATTTCAAAGAATTATTGAAATACTCCAGGAACTTGTATTCCATCACAATCCCCTGGATCTCAAAATTGTATAAATTTCAGATTCAGCTCATTCAGACATATTGTAATCAAACACCAAAACTCCATGATAGAGAGATGGATTTTCAAAAAGATTTTCAAGACAAAAAAAAACCATATTAAAAAAACCCTCTTACATAAACTGTACAGATTTTTTTAATGCTAGATGAGAATGGAATACGTTATATTGTAAGTCAAGAGGAAATTGGGCTCTGCAAAATTATCAAGCCTGCTTAAATGCATATTTTTCTAAGGTTAAAAAGAAGGATAATCTAACCTACCACAAGAATTCCAGGTATTCTATAGAAGTAGTTATATAGGAACTTTGATATTCATAATAGTTATGAATTAAAATTTTCGATAAGGTAAACCTAAGGTAAACTCAAAGTGAACTCTAAAACCAAGTATGACTAAGTATTGACTCAATAAAAATTCTATATCCTAATTTGACAATAGGGTTATTTAGACCAACAACTTTTACAAAATAACCACATTAATGTTTGTGGTTAGGATGGTTTGGCAGTTAGATTTTTTTAAAAAAACTGTTAGTATGATTAGATATTACTTAATTTCCCCTGGAAATCTAGGTATTAATGACTTTGGTTTAACTAGCAAAAACAATTTAACTTTTCTCAAATAAGGAGACTTTGTTAAATTAATTGTCTAAAATTCCAGGATTCTAAGCAAAATTTCATTATAGATTGTCAACACCTCAAAGATTTGTACTTTCACCCCAGTGACAATCTGTCTACAAACTACTGTATAGTGAATTTGACTATGATGTCCAAAAAAATTATGGAAAAAATCATTTAAAAAATGATTGCTTCATAAAGAATAGTCATAATTACATAGAATCAGCATGGCTTCATTAAAAAACAAGACATATCAGAATAACATAATTCCCTTCCCCACATACACTTTTTTACAACAGGATTATTTAACTATTTGATGAGGGGAATGCTATAGATATAAGTTAAATAGATTTTTTGCAACTTTTTGAAAAAATTTCTCATCATTGATGACAAGAGATTAGGACTAAATAACAATATTAACAGATGGATTCAGAACTAGTTTCTTGACCATTTTGAAAGTATACTAGTTATTCCTTTAATATCAAGATGATAAGACATCTCCAGTGGAATATTCAAATGGTCCTATTCTGATTAATACTTTTTGATACTCTTCTGTTTAATGCCTTTTTATGACTTGTTTAAGAAAAGGCATAGATACAGCACTCATCATATTTATAACTCAAAGAAATAGTTAAACATCAAAACCATTACAGATTCATGATAAATAATCTGTTTTATATACTGTTATGAAAATGCTTGCTTTATTGCATAAATTAAAGTAAAATAAATTTTAAAAATTAAAAAATAAAAGAATTAGAATTTAATATGATTTTGGCAAGTGAGAACAAAGACCAACAAAACATAACTCATTGGCCAAATCAGCACACTGCCTTGTTTTTGAATGGTCCAGAATCTAATAAGATGAACTCAATATGGGCACATATGAGGTCTTATCATTTGTTTTGGAAATTGTTTTTACATATTCAAGATTATGAAGACACCATTATATAGTAATTACTCTGTAAAAAAGTTCTGGAGGTTTTGTTGGACTACAAAGTTCACATGGATCAGCAGTGAATTTTGGCAGCCAAGTAAGCTAAAGAGCTCACATGAATTTTATTAAAAGATATTTTCATGGATACGGAGGGAATTGTTTCATTGTAATTTGGTTAGATATCAAATAGAATATTATGTTCGTTTAGGGTCATCACAGTTTAAGAAAGACCCTGGCAGTTAGAGTGTCAAAATCAACTTAACAAGGATAATGAAGAATCTTTAGTTTGTAACATGCTATGATTGGTGCAAAAAGGAAAAGAGTTTGTTTATACTGGAGAAGGGAAGATTAAGGTACGACATGATAACTATCCTCAAATATTTGAAGTAGTCCTTAAAAGTACCTACCATGTTACAGGCACAATACTCAGGGCTAAGGCTATAAAAACTATAAAGGTGTGAGATAATATATGTCCTCAAGGAACTCACATTCTATTGAAGTAAAACAATACATAAAAATAAACTAAAATGAAGTTGGGGAATGGTAGAAGACTACTAGGTTATGGGGAAATGATTAAATTCTGCCACCACTGAGAAATGGTGAGATGGTTACCCTGGGTGCTCTCATTATGTGAAAGAAGTGGGAGGAGCTGTTGAATATCTATTCTAGCATTTTTTCCAAACCAAAGGGAGGAAGAAGCCCTAGGGATAGGAGTTCTGGGAGGTGTTTTTCAAAGCTGATGAGATCTTGCAGAATGATGAGTTTCTAGGGAACTTAGACTTAATTCTGTGTGACCCTAAAAAGTAGAACCAGGAACATTAGACTAGAAATTTCAAACAAGGAAATTTAGGCCTGATAAAAGGAAAAAAGTCCAATAGCTACAGTTCTAATGGAATAGATTACATTCTGAGGTCAAGTTCTTACTCCTTTGAAATCTTCAAGTAGAGGCTAGATAGCTACTTCTCAGGTGTGTTACTGAGGCAGCTAGATGGTACTGAGTTGGGAGAGCTAGCCCTGAAATTAGGAAGACCTGAGTTCAAATTTGATCTCAGAAAATTACTAGCTTTGAGATCTTACCTTGATTGCCTCATATTCAAGGACATCTCCAGTCATCTTGATTATAGCTGGCCACTGAACCCAGATAGCTCCAAAGGAGAAAGTGAGGCTGGTGACTTAGCACAGCATCCCCCACTCAAATGTAGTTCACATGCACATCATGTGATCACTTTCCTGAAATCATGGTCTTCAAGAATGAAGGTCAAATATTGTCAACTGTGAAAATATTCGGACTAGTTGATCAGCAAGGTTATTTCCAATTCTCAAACTTTATGACACTGTAAAACTATTTGTCAAGATTAAATACTGATATCAGGTAAGTTACTTGATTTTACAATCCTAAATGTAAACTTTTATTTTTAGTAAGAGAGAATAGCATAATACTGAAAAAGATTTTTAAAAGTTGATATATAATATATGTGTATTTATTGAGCACAAATAATATGCTAAACATAACTAGGGATATAAAGAGGCATTATACTTGATCATTGCTCTCAAGGGTCATACAATTTGGTTGGGGAGGTAATATATGTGTGTCAACATATGGCCTAAAAAAATAAGACCAATATTAAAAAAAAACAAGAATAAGAATTCTTTAAGAAGCAATAGCATGGGGTGGCTAGGTAGATAATTACATAACTGTGTGGCCTTGGGCAAGCCACTTAACTCCATTTGCCTTGCACAAAAAACCCTAAAAAAAAAAAGAATAGCATGACCACTCTTTGGGTTCATTATGATAAAGATCCCTTCTTCTATGGAATGGAATAAGTGGCTACTGAGGATGAGGTCCTTTTCATCTTTTAAATTCTGTGTTTCAGTAAAGACAGCATATGAGAATTATAAAATGAATGGCACAGATAATTAGTACTAAATCATGAAGAGATCATTTTAAACAAGGAAGCTCAGGTAAAGTTTCTTGGAAAAGTGAGATTTGAAAGAGGGCATGAAAATAAAGTTATAGCATCAAGGAAAAATTGTAAACTAAGTTGGGTTTGTTGAGTGAGTAGGGGTTGATGGAGGTAGATTAATTTGCAAACCTCTATAGAAGGTCAGAGAGGAAAGAACTCTATAAAGATAAATTAATTTCAGATTCCAGTAAGTCGTAAATGTTAGGGGAAGTAGTTTGAACTTTGAAGTAATATTATTCCCCAAATCACCTGGTCATATTCTATGATTCATAGGCAAGCCTTCAATCTAAGTTCCTTTAGGTGTCCAGTGTACCTTTGTCTCATTCTGAAAGATCTCCAGGTCAGGTTTTAAAGGTTTATGAGTCATTAAAATCACAAGAAATCATGAACCCACAGTAAGAAGGATAAACTTTCTTCCCTCACCTTCAAATACCTGTTCAGAAACTCACATACAAGTATTTTGCCAGGTGTTTTAAAAAAAATATTGACGGTATGAGGATAAAATTGTGAAATAAGCTTAGGAAACTTACCAGGTGAGGAGACTCTCCTCTAAGGTTAATAAAAGGGCAAAGACCAGGCCTTTAATAATGTCCCTCAAAACATATTGAAGCTTGAAATGTTTATGAAAATTCTCTCCCCCTGTTACCTATCTCCCTATTCTAATCCTGATTCTCTCTTATCTCCCTTTATCTATATCATTAATCTTTCATGTACACCTCTGAAGCAAAAAAAAAAAAGAATTTATATAGGGAAGAGGTCAGCCCTATGTACCACCTGGGCCACAGAGCAATATTCCTAAATGTGACTAGCAAAATCAATTCATGGGGAGTCATTTAAAACCCAGGGGTCATGAGGAGAAAAATAAAGGAAGAGGATGGAAGTGTATACGAGAGAATAAAGAAAATGAGGGGAAAAAAGCAAGGGTATTTCTTTTTATAGAAAGGAACAAAGAAAGCTACCAACAATTGTCTCTCCCGGTCCATAAATCAAGCATTCCTGAACAACTTGTTAAAATCCCTAAATTGGAACGCCTGCTTTATTCCTGTTTCCTCTTCTTTCATGGGGAAAATTGTCTCTCCTCAACTACCTGCTTCCTTTCAAACTCTGAATCATCCTTAAGAGGAATCATTCATAGTAATTTTAAGTTGGTGATGGGACATGATTAAAGTCCTTTGAAGATAACACATATATGACTTCATTAGTTTGTTCCTTACTTTCTAAAGAAAAGCATCATCTCCATGCTTGTGATTTGGGAAAAAAATGCAAAATTGATAAATAGATATCAATCATCCAACTAATAAAGATAGCTCAAAAGATGTCAAGAATATAAAGGAAGAACATGTCTACATATATGGAGATTTTCAGATCAGCACTTTCAGAATAGGGGAAAAGAAAGAACTATAAAGAAAGTTGGTGGGTGTTTATCATTTGGGGAAAGACTAAACTATATATTTCATGTATAAATACGCAAAATTTATGTATATATGTATATATGGAATGTTATTGTGCCACAAGACAATCGATACAAAGAATTCAGAGAAACAAGGGAAAAGTTATAGAAACTGAGAATCAAACTCCAAGAGAATATAATTCACTGTGGCTATAGTGTAAATATAAATGATAACAATAAGAGAAGACAGATCATGGGCACAATGGATAGATTGCTGGACCTGGATTCAGGAAGACTTGGGTTTAAATCTAACCTTAGAGACTTTGTGTGACGCTGGATAAATCACTTCCCCTGTTTGACTCAATTTCCTCACCTGTAAAATGAGCTACAGAAGGAATGGTGAACTACTCCAATATCTTTGCCAAGAAAACTCCGAAGAGCATCACAGAGTCTATTACAACTGAGAAATGATAAAAAAATAAGAGAATAATAAACTTTGGATTCTTTATGGAATCAAATTTTCAGTGTCTGTTATTATAGGGTATTGAATATGTTGTCAGTTGTGCTTTTTGTCTTCTTTTTGTGTGATGGGAAGGATTTATGGAGTCAGAGTCTGGTAAGAAAAATGTATTTATATAGACAGAAATAGCTGTAAAATAAATACAATAACATATTTTTAAAGAAATACAATCTTTTTAAAAGAAATTAAATTTTTTAAAAGGGCATTTTGAGTGTAACAGACATTTATTTAGATAACTAAATATCTAGGCCTTCATTTGCTTATCTGGGCTAGATAAGGGGTTCTTAACTTGGTATCTATTAAATTATTTTTATTTCAAAATAATTAGATTTCTTTATAATCAGACACACACACACACACACACACACACACACACACACACACACACACACAGAGACATCAATTAATGTAGCTAAAATAGTATTCTGAGAAATGACCCATAGGTTTCACCAGATTTTCAAAGGAGACTAATAACCCTTGGTCTCTAGGGTCTCTTATATGTCTGAATTTAAGTTTCTTGGATCTACAAATTTAGGCAGAAGGCTTTTCTTTATTGAGAGTTTGCTTTCTTGGACTGTGAAGTAGAAAAATCATGGAAAAAAATAAGGAAATTAGTGAGCCTTTTGTTTTACATGTGATATGCGGGTGGGGTAGGCTAGTAGAACTTGAAGGCTTTATTTCAATCTGGCATGGCCAGGAATTCCACTTAAGCTAAGCTTTCTCTTTTAGCTTCTTTGGGGTTAACTATATATTCACATACTGAGCCCTGGGAGGGGGAGGGGGATGTAACTCCCAGCCCCACATTCCCCCCCCACACACACACACAGGAGTTCCCCACACATACACCTTTCCTCCACTGTCAACTATCTGCTAACCCAGTGGAGTCTTTGTTCTTCTGGGTGGGTGGGCTCCTCAGGAGGAGGTCATTAAGGCTTAATGACCTTTGCTTTCAAACTGACAGTAGACTTTGCCTAGGCAGTCAGCCCAGGGGGTTGCTGCTCATTCCCCATCTGCAAATCCCAGGATAGAAGCCCAGAACTGTTTCACTGCTGTGAATGTTGAGTTCAGCTCTACTCATCATATTACTGAAAAAGGAAAGAATGCTGGGAAAAAAACAAACTTCTTTGTTCCCCCCCCCCCCGTAATCTGTTCTTTGTAAATAAGATATCTATTTAATAACCTTTGGATATTCATAATTTAAAAATGAGGGATGTTCAGAGAATTTCCTTAGTTACTTTTTGAGAATTTTTTTTAAATCAACTTCTACTCTACAGGCATAAATTTATCACTTACATCAATACTGAAATGTCCTTCTTTCCCTTCCATATACTAGAAATATTTGTGCTTTTCTATACCCAGATGAGTGAGTGTGTGTGTGTGTGTGTGTGTGTGTAGAAATCACTCAAATATCTATTTTTCAAATACTCAATTATTTTGTATCATCAATCAATAGCATTTATTGAGCACTTTTGTTGTTCAGTTATTTCCAGTTGTATCCAATTATTTGTGATCCCTTTTGGAGTTTTTTTTAGCAAAAAACAACTGGAGTAGCTTGTCATTTCCGGATCCAGTTTATTTTACAGGTAACTAAGGCAAACAGCATTAATTGACTTACCCGAAGTCACAGAGCTAATAAGAGTATATTGCTGTATTTGAACTCAGGTCTTCCTAATTCTAGACCCGACAGGTGTTCTATCCACTGTATCACCTATTTGCCCCTTATTATGTACTCACTATTCACCACTTACTGAGTTAAGTTCTGAAGAAGCAAGGAAAAAAAGAAACACACGCACACACACACACACACACACAAACACACTCAGAAAAACACACAGAGCATTTGTAGTTTCAAAACCTAAAGCAATGTCTTAGCATTTATTAAAGAATACTTATTAATTGATCTCTTCAGTTGCTATTGCCTTCCCTTTTAAATTTATATTTAGGATGTGTATGTGTATATGTATGTGTATGTATGTATGCAAATATATAGAATTGATTCTCAACATTCACATTCACAATAGCTATGACTTATTAAGTTAATAAAATGATGAGTTATCAAATACTTAAACATTTTTTGGGGGAAAATAAAAGATTAGGTTCCTGGGAATCTCTAGTCCCAACATTTATTTTGGTATTTTCCATATATATTGGCAAATTTCTTTTACAATTTCTGGTTGATATACCATATTACTAATTTTTAACACTGTAGTCACAGTCATCAGCACTATAATTCATATGAAACTTATCTAACATGTCAGGCAGCTAGGTGATAAAGTACCAGTTCTGGAGATTTCAAATCTGACCTCAGATACTGTGAACCTGGGCAAATCACTTAACTACTATTTGTCTGTTTCCTCATCTCTAAAATGGGACTAGGAGTAGCATCTAACATTCAGGGTTGTTGTGAGGATCAAATAATATAGTAAAGGTTTTTAAAAAAAAAGGCAAGTTTAGCACAGCTTCTAGCACATAGTAAGTGCTATGTAAATGTTAGCTATTATTATTAGTATTTTATATATATGTATATGTATATATATATATACATATATATATATATAGATACAGATATATATATTCTCCATATGGCATATGACAGCCTTCTCATGATTAGGAATACGAGACAACATTTTAGAACCATATTTGGGAATCATTTTAAAAACAGCAAAATCATCAACAGCAAAACACAAAACTGAAAAATGTGGCAATAAATAGAATGCAAAAAAGGATGCTTGTTTATACTATGAAAATTGAAACAAGAAGACAACTCTTTGCCTTATTTGACCACAGTTGGAAATATGCATGTCAGGGATTCAATTTTTTCACTGCTCTGTTTACATCTTTGAATAACTGTGAAAGCAGCATGGATATTGATTTTGTGATTATAAATAAATTTGAACTGGTAGAAGAATTTACAAATATAGTTTCTACAAATAATGAAGATCAATTATATAAATATATTGATATATTTATGTATAAATTATATATGCATACATTTATTTATATATTTATGTATTATATACATACACATACACTTATTCATACATTTATGTATTATATTATATATACATACACATACTAAATATAAATTTAAAGGGGAAGGCAATAGCAACTGGAGAAATCAATGAACAAGTATTTTGTTCATAAATGTTAAAGACATTGTTCTAGGTATTGAAACTGCAAATACTCTGTGTGTCTTTGTCTGAGTGTATGTGTGTATGTATATGTGTGTTTGTGTCTGTGTCTGTGTGTGTGTGTGTGTCAGTGTGTTTGTGTGTGTGTATGTATGTGTGCATGTGGTTTTTGTCCTTGCTTCTCCAGAACCTAATTCAGTAAGTGGTGAATAGTAAGTACACACACACACACACACACACACACACACACACACACACACAAATATGATCGCATGCACACATTGTCTCTGCTCATAGAATATGGTAGGAACTTATTAATTGCCTACTAATTTTTTTGGTTAGATGACTACTACCAATAACAATTAAGAACCTACTTAGTTGTTTTAAAAAATTGGCAGAAGAAGCCAGGTCAGGTGTACCTGGGGCTTATAACTAATAGATTTACATGAGAATGAAAAAAATCAATAGAACCATTCTGAATGAGCCAATAATGAAAATTAACTTCCTCCTGTAGAGTACAGAATATTCTGGTGGTTTTGAAGCTATGAAAAAAAAATTATGCTGCTTCTAAGCAATACCATGATTTCTCCAGTGCTCTACTGATTTTATCTGACCTGGTTCTCATGACTAACCTAAATATTATTATGCTCATTTAAAGACTGATCTCAATGAAATTAAGAGAAATTGTAAGGAGTCATAGCTAGGAAGCATATGACAACAGTGGAAAGAGTATAAACTAATATCTTTAGAATCTTAGAATTCACAATACACAGCTAGGTGGTACAGTGAATAGAACACTGGATCTGGAATCAGGAAGACTCATCTTCAAATGTAGCCTTAGATATTTACTCATTGTGTGACTGAACAAGTCACTTAATCTTGCTTGCCTCAGTTTCCTCATCTGTAAAATGGGCTGGAGAAGGAAATGGCAAACCCCTCTAGGATCTTTGCTAAGAAATTCCCAAATGGAGTCGAATGAAGAGTCAAACATGAATGAAATGACTGCACAACAAGCACTCACAATATCATAGAATCTGGCTGTATTGAATCTGACCAAATCTTTTCGTTACAAACCATTTTGATTTATGATTTAATAATAGTTTTATGGACCTTGGAAAATGAATAATTCCTTTAAAATTGACATTACCAAATATAAAT
This sequence comes from Macrotis lagotis, assembly GCF_037893015.1. Taxonomy (NCBI): domain Eukaryota; kingdom Metazoa; phylum Chordata; class Mammalia; order Peramelemorphia; family Peramelidae; genus Macrotis; species Macrotis lagotis. The sequence goes on from NC_133666.1 coordinate 583,701,048, forward strand.
CTCTACATTATCACTTTATCATTCTAAGTTTGAGATTTTAAAATTCAAGAAACCCTGCCTAAAACTAATACTTTTCTTGCAATTTTGTTAATTTCCAACAGATGGCAGTGAATCTCCAGGTTCAGATTTTGTTTCTTTCTAATCCTTAAATGTTTTAATTTCTGTACCATTTTTATTTCCTATACTTCCCTATATAAGGAAAGTGGGGAAGTATAAGGACTATTTTCATTTGATCTTAATTCTCCCCATATCTTCTTTCAAAGGGGTCAGTTATTACTGATATCACATTGGAGTTTTGACACAGTCTTGCCAGTTTAAAAGATTCTGCCCCTACTTATTTTATATGGAATACAGGGGGTTCTGATGGGAGTAATTAGGTGGCACAATGGAGAGAGCACTGGCCTTGGAGTCAGCAAGATGGAAGTTTAAGTCTGGTCTTAGACACTTACTAGCTATATGACCTTGGGCAAGTCACTTAATCCTGATTACCTCACATTCAGGGCCATCTCCAGTCATCTTGATTCATAGTTCTGGAGGAGAAAGTGAGACTGATGACCTAGTATAGCATCCCACTCTCTCAAATCCAATTCATATGCTTGTCTTGTCATCACCTCCATGATGTCATAGTCTTCTTCTAGAATGAAGGATAAACATCATCATCATCATCATCATCATCATCATCATCACAGGGGTTCCATACTAGGTAACATGAACATGCTCCAAAGTCTGACTTTTCACTTACATCTCAGTCTCTACTTAGGTACCAAAAGCAGAATTACCTTCTGAGAATGGAAAGCTCAAACATTTTATCTCAACTTTCTGGTGTAAGATTTTTTCTTTTCCAATCACAGAAATGGAAAGAAAGGATAAATGGTGGGACTGATAGAAAGAGATAGAGTTGAGTAGAACTTTCTTAAACAGAGAAACAGAGTTCCTCCAACTCCTTTTTCTCATAACAAAAAAACTGGTAATTTTCTAAAATATATTTCTTTTTGAAATTTATTTTTTAATTTACATTTTTCTTTATTTACACATTAATAAAATAACCTTGTTGTAAGAGTAAACATAATGCCCCCTCTACCCCCAAAGAGATAAACCTCACAAGAAATAAAGTGAAAGAAAGAGAAAAAATGTGCTTCAGTAAGTGTTCAGATATCATCAACTGTATCTCTGGGGTGCATCGTTTTCTTTTTCATAAGTTCATCAGAGAATTTACTTCCATATTTCCCACAATTTCTATTGCTGATTTTAATTTCCTTCATCCATTTCTCTCACTCCAATTTATTATATTTTTTCTCCCTCCTTTCACTCAGTCCCTCTTCAAAAGTATGCTGTGGAGCAGCCGAGTGGTGCAGCAGACAGAGCACCAACCCTGGGGCCAGGAGGCTCCAAGCCTACATCCCAAACCAGAGACCCAGGAACCACCCAGTCCTGTGGTCTCAGACAGGCTGCCCAATTCCACCACCTTGCAAAAAATTAAACAAAAATGGGTTTTCTGTCTACCCTCTCCTCTATCACCTACATCCCCATCCCCTTCCTCTGTCCCCTTTCTCCCATCCCCTTCCTCTCCTTTTTTTCTCTATATCCTACATATGTATGTTTTTTTTTTAGGTTTTTGCAAGGCAAATGGGGTTAAGTGGCTTGCCCAAGGCCACACAGATAGGTAATTATTAAGTGTCTGAGACTAGATTTGAACCCAGGTACTCCTGACTCCAAGGCCGGTGCTTTATCCACTACGCCACCTAGCCACCCCTGTATGTTTTTTTTTCTCTGAGCTATATCCAATGAGAATGAAGATTCACTCATTTCCCATCACCTTCCCCCTTCCTCTCCACTGAAAAATGTTTTTTCTTGACTCTTTTACATAAAATATCTTAGCCTATTCTACATCTCCTTTCCCTTTCTCCCAGTACATTCCATTTCACTCATTGCTTACATTTTACAATATATTATACCTTCAAGCTCAGTTTCCTTCCGTGACTTGTCTATATATGCTCCTTCTAACTGCTCTAATGAATGAGAAGGTTCATATGAGTTATCAGTATTATCTTTCCATGGAGGAATACGTGCAGTTCAACATCATTAAATCCCTCATAATTTACCATTCTCACCCACATTCTCTAGGTTCACCTGAGTCCTGTACTTGAACATCAAATGTTCTTTTCAGCTCTTGCCATTTTAACAGGAACATCTGAAATCCCTCTGTTTCATTGATCCATCTTTTCCCCTGGAAGAGGATGTTCGGCTTTTTCTGGGTAGTTGATTCTTCATTGCATTTGCTCCTTTGCATTCTGGAATATCATATTCTAACTACAAGCCCTTAATATTGATATTGCTAAGCCCTGTGGAATCTGGGCTATAGCTCCACAAAATTTGAATTGCTTCCCTCTGGATGCTTGTAGTATTTTCTCTTTGTCTTAGGAATTCTGGAATTTGGCTGTAATATTCCAGGGTTTTTTTTTTTAGATTTCTTTCAGGAGGAGATCAGTGGGTCCTCTCAATTTCTATTTTGCCCTCTGCTTCTAGGAAATCAGGGCAATATTCCTGGAATATTGCACTGTAGAAATTCATTAAAATGATGTCAAGGCTATTTTCCTGATCATGACTTTTAGGTAGCTCAATAATTTTTAAATTGTCTCTTCTGGATTGGTTTTCCAGGTCAGTTGTTTTTTCAATGTGATAATCTCACATTTTCATCTAATTTTCATTATTTAATGTTGAATTATTGTTTCTTGATTCTTCATGAAATGATCAGTTCCCTTTATCTCCATTCTACATTTTTGAAGGAGTTGTTTTCTTCAGATAGCTTTCTTATCTCCTTTTTCATCTGACCAATTCTGATTTTTAAGTCATTCTTCTCCTCATTAACTTTGTGGATTGCTTTTTCCATTTGTCCTAAACTGTTTTTTCAGGTTTTTGCAAGACAAATGGGGTTAAGTGGCTTGCCCAAGGCCACACAAATAGTTAATTATTAAATATCTGAGGCCAGATTTGAACTCAAATACTCCTGACTCCAGGGCCACTGCTCTATTCACTGCAACACCTAGCTGCCCTGCTAATCTGGTTTTTAACATGTTGTTTTCTTCATCATTTTTGGATCTCCTTGTCTAAGCTACTGACTTAGTTTTCATGCTTTTCCTGCATCACTCTCATTTTTCTTCCCAATTTTTCCTCTTCCCCCATTACTTGATTTTCAAAATCTTTTTTGACCTCTGGGATAGCCTGAGCCCAACTCCTATCTTTCTTGGAGGTTTTAGATAGAGAAGCTTGGACTTTGTCATCTTCTGAGTGTGTGTTTTGATTCTCCATGGGACTAAAGTAATTGATTATGGTTAGGTTTCTTGTTCCTTGTTTATTCATTTTCCTAGCCTGTTGATTGTGGGGTGTTTCCCAAGCTTTTGAGTTATTATTGGGATACCCCCTGAAAGGACTTCTGTTTCTTCAGGGACTAATGAGAAATTCTGACTGCTCTCCTGGTCTGTGCTTTGATCATTGGATGACCAGAAGTACTCCCCTCTGCCCTGGAGCTGTAAGCAAGGTCCCTGCTCTGCTAGAGTAGTTTGGAGCCCCAGAGTATGGTCAGGGACTGAATATGGACAAAGCACCAGAATCCTGTCCCAGGGACAGAGGAGACACCTCGACAGTCTTCCCCCACTCCCTTACCTTCAGTGGGTTGAACGCTCTGGGAATAGCTGCCAGGAGGCTCCCTGCTAGATGGCTATATGGACCTGTTTCCATTTTCTGGGATCTGGACTTGGCTGAGGGTCAAGGCTGCCCTGAGGGCCACACTAACCTGGGCTCTGTACTCACTCTGCAGGGTTTCCCACTGATCTTTCAAGTTGTACTTGGTGTTCCTTGGGTTGGCAGGTCAGGAAACTGCTTCTGCTGCCATGAACTAGTGATCACAGGGACCTAGGTACACCATGGGCTATTTCTAGAAGGTTGGAGTTTCTTCTCTCCTGCAGTAATCCTGACTGCACTGCCACCCCCTTCAAACCTGTGGAATAGAGCCTTCCCATGATCTTCCAGATTACTTTGGGCTGGAAAATTGCTTACTGGATCTTTCTGTGGGGTCTATCTCTTGAAAATTTAATTATATTCATAATTTTAAGGTTTTTTGGAACATTTTTCAAGGGAGGTCCTGGGAAAATCAGTCCTTAAGCCACCACATTGTTTCCACTCCCCTCCAAAAGTCTCTATTTCATCTTTATTAGGAAATCCCTATCCCTCTGCTATTTAAAAAATAGTGCTATTAGCAAAATTTTACTTTTTTTAAAATACATTTATTTTCACAATTGAATACCCAGTTGCAACCCTTAGAACTTGCTTCAGATAGTAGGTTTCTTAGTAGTATAAGAATGGAAAAAAGTTCTAAACAAATAGTAAAATGAAAACTTCTCCATTAAATTGCAATATCCTCTAGGATTATTTCCATTCTTGACTTTATATCCTATTACTGATCACAGTGCTTAGCATAAAATAGGTGCTTTACCAAATGCTTGTTGAAATTTATGTTTTTAAGTGTTTTTTTCCCAATTGCATGTGAAGACAATTTTAAACATTTATTTTTCTTAAAATTGAGCTCCATATTATCTTCTCCCTCCCTCAACCTCTACTCTCTAAGACAGTTAACACATTCTGCTGCACAATAATACAAAATATATTTCCATATTATTTATGTTGTGGGGGGGTGACAAGCCAAAAGAAAAGAACCAAGAAAAAAAATAAAGTAAAAAATTATGTTTGGATTTGCACTCAGATTCCATCAGTTCTTTCTTTGGATGTGGATAGACTTTTCTATCATGAGACTTTTAGAATTGTCTTGGATCACTGAATTGCTGAAAAGAGCTAAGTCATTCAAACTACTATTATGTACAGAAATTAATGATTTATTAAATAGTCTATATCTATTCAACTCTAAGCAAAATTTTTTTAGGTTCATTTTTTGCGAGGCAATGGGGTTAAGTGGCTTGCCCAAGGCCACACAGCTAGGTGATTATTAAGTGTCTGAGGCTGGATTTGAGTTCAGGTACTCCTGACTCCAGGGCCGGTGCTCCATTTACTGCGCCACCTAGCCACCCCATACAGAGTTTACCTTTAATAGACTCCAGCACCATCCCAGGTTTCTGGTATTATTCTAAAAAGAGAAGGTACTAAGATTTTTTTCTTAGCTCTAATTGTTCTATTTTACATTATTTTTAATTTTTCAATTTATTGTGATACTCTAGAATGTACAATTAATAAATGACAATTAAATAAATGATGATCAAATGAATATATAAATTAAATGATTGAATAACTAGATGCTAGATGCATGCACACCCAACTTCACCCTGGTAGTAAATTTAATATAAATGGAGGTCGCAATTGTATATTTCTCTTGATTTGCTATATGAACAGGGCATGTCTAAAGTTCTTGTTGACTGACTTTGTTGTTCCCTCTGTTGTTTTTCCAAAGTTTCCCTTTTCTTTTCTTTTTAATCTTCTTCCTTCAGAAAACCCTTTTCTATACCATAGGTCTGTATATGAATTATGCTTTCTCATACCCAGTTTAGAAAACACAACAGTAAACCAAACTGAACATGCCCTCTATTTCACCCCATCTGCTCTCCACATCATTTCCTCCCTTGAATTTGCCAAATATGTCAGATAAATGCTACCCATTATATGAAACTACAGAATATTTTTTAATCTGCTATTTTTTCTCCAGATGTTTTGTGATCTCATTTGATTAATGTCTCAGTTATATTATCCACCACAGATATCAGATTTACAAATTATGATATCTAGAAATATGCATCATTTCTTCTTAAATATGAAAAAGATATTTAACATTGTTATCAAAGTCATATTATTTATCCTAGGGCTAAGTACAGAAGATAGTAAAAACAAAACAACAAACCCTAAAATAACCCCTCTTATACCCCCCACCAAATTCCAATTTTAATCAGATTCATTTCTTGGCTTTCTTTAAATAGGAAGTTCAATGCAGAAAAAACTTCAAAAAAAGACAGGTCATCATAAATTTGGATTTTGCTACCATATGTGAAATATCAACTCATTTTATGCATCTTTTTTTAAAATGGTGCCAATCACTTGAGTTCAAATATCAAATGAACATTGATTTAAAACTAAAAAATTCATGACTACAGGGTGCAACTCACGTATTGTATAGATGAGGAAACTGAGCACAGAAAATTTAAGTGACTTTTCCAGAATAAAACAAATAATAAATATTTGAATTTGGGGTTTGACTCCAAGTCTTCCTAATTTCAATTCCAGCATTCTATACATCACTCCATATTGCCATTCATATATTCCCACAATCTCATTAAGTAGATAATGGATAGACATTATCATTCCCATTTACAGATGGGTAAACTAGTGTTTGAAATTATAATCTGAACTGTCCACAATTTCCCAGTTAGGCTGCACAAGCGCCTGCATTCCTACTTATCAGGCTTCTCACATTCCCCCTAGTTCTCCTGGTCCCATATAAATTACAAAAGTTGAGAAAATTAGGCTCATCAAACAGAGTTTCATTTTGGGATTTTTTAAAGCAACACTTCAACAAAATGTCTATTTTTCATTGAAAATATCTCTAAGGTTAAGGAATAGAATATTTCTGATGTTTTTTAATCTCTATTTTGTCTGTAAATTTCATATAATCTCAGAATTAAAAAGAACCAAAAAAAACATCTAGTCCAGCTCATGAAATTAATTAAGAGAATCTCTTTTTAAAATATCCCCAATAATTGGTCATGCAGCTTTATTTAAAGATGAGGAACCACAGTCTCCAGAGATCCATGCCACATTTGCTTAAGTGAAGTTAGATGGGATCTCAGAAGTCATGATTTTGCCCAATTAATGCATCTCATCTTTCTCCTCTCACTCCATGTAGTCATCAAAACTATCTATCCTTGTGACAATTCTCTCCCTAAACATTCTTTCCTATAAATTTAATGTACTCCAACAGTTATAACTAGATATCTGTGCAGACATTTCCTTCTTTTCCATTTTCCTCTCTGAGATAAAATTCAGCACTGCCAAATTAGATTAGATAGCTCTATGAAAATATCCCTCATTCCAGAATCATCTTGCTCCTCTAAGTTTCTCCTCCTAACTTTTCAGTTTCTAGCTTTCACCACATTTGAGTCATCTTTGATGACTCCTCCTTTCTCTCTCCCCAGATCTAATTCATTGCCAAAATCTTCATATTCTATCTCTGTAACAGCTCACAGTGATCTCCTTTTCCTCTTCTACTGACAAGAAGTAGCATTAGCTAGATTCTATTAAGTATCCTCTATGTGGTTGACACTATGCTGTTTCATTGCATTACTTAGTTCACTTCTTATATAAACTATAAGTTTAAACATTATTTTATTTTTTCTCAATTATAGAAAACATTAAACATTTTTTTATTTTTTTAAGTTTTAAGTCCCAGATTCCCTGTTCTTCCTACTCTCTGAGACAGGAAGCAATCCAATATGAGTTGAAATCTTACATAAATGATTGCAGCAGTTTCCTAATAAGTCTTCTCATCTTCAGTAGGAAGCTGGGGGCACAGAGGACATAGTCCTCGACCCAGAATCAGGAAGATCTGAGTTCAAATCTAGCCTCGCATTCTTAAGATCCTCAATAGTAGTAACCAATTTGTCTCAGTTTTCTTATCTGTAAAATTGAGATAATAATGCTTCCCAGGATTGTTATGAGGATCAAATGAGATAATAATAATAATAATAATAACAGCAATAATAAAATATTTAGTAAATTTTATTATTATCTTTTCTCCTCCAATCAACTCTGTGAGTCACTGATGAATATCAGTCTTCCTAGTGTATCCGAGTCTTCCTTATTACATTGATCAAATCCTACAATACACACACACACCACCACCACCAATTGCAGCATATCAGTACTAAATAAAGTACCAAATCTTTTAATATTTAATTTGACATTGGGGCAGCTAGGTAGCCCAGTGGATAGAGCACTGACTCTGGAGTCAGGAGGACCTGGGTTTAAATACAGCCCTAGACACTTAGTAGTTGCCTCACTGTGTGACCTTAGGCAAGTCACTTTACTCCATTGCCTTAAATAAAGAATTTTTTTAAAAAAATGCTTAATTTGGCATTCAAGGCCCCGCACAAAGTATGATATTTCTACTTGCCTAAATTTCTAGCCTTCTGTATATGTTCATTATACTTCAGTCATACTGCGTTGCCTGCCAACTATTCTCCAAGCATACAATTCATTTGTTCATTTTCTTAGCTGTAAAATGGGTGAAATAAAATCTGTAATACTTTAACTTTGGATTATAACAAAATAACATAAAGGAATAACATTAGCATTTATATGGTGTTTTAAAGTTTTAAAAATCATTTTATATATTATTTAATTTGATAAAAATAATCAAAGCAAAAAACACTCATATAATCACAGAATCTGAGAGATGTAAGGAACTTCCTAAGTCCCCTGTTCATCTCAAACATGGATAACAGCCTTGACAAGTAATCATCTAGTCTTCACTTTGAAGTTAATAAATTTCTTGAGATCATGGAATTGTTGCTTAAGTATAATCACATATTAACTCTTTTTTAAATTAATTAATTAATTTTAATTAATTAACCAATTTTAATTTTCCCTCCAAGGGTCCATCACCTCAAATGCTGATAATCATTTTATTTATGTCTAGACCTATTTAGACAAAAATATTAAAAAAAAAAAGATGGGACCTGGGTTATTCCATTAAAAGTCTCCACACAGGTCAATTCTTTCTATGGATCTAGTTCTCACTCAACTTGTGAATATACCATTCAATCTAACCACCTGTATTAACATCTTGACCACTAATTTTTATCTTGCCCAAAAGTACAGAATAACAGATAATGCTGAATACTTTGAGCCCAATTTTTGAGGCACCTAGAATATTGGCTTTGGAGTCTTGCAAAGTTAGTTCATATCCTGCCTTGGATGCTTGGTAGCTATGTGACCCTGGGAAAATTACTTATTCTTTCTTTTCTCATCTGGAGACTGTACATTCCATTTTGGGAAAATCTAAATGTTGTTCCACCTCCAGGCTCAGGCAGTACAGTTTTGTTTTGTTTTTTTTAGGTTTTTGCAAGGCAAATGGGGTAAAGTGGCTTGCCCAAGGCCACACAGCTAGGTAATTATTAAGTGTCTGAGCCAGGATTTGAACTCAGGTACTCCTGACTCCAGGGCCTGTGCTTTAATCCACTGTGCCACCTAGCTGCCCCTCAGGCAGTACATTTTTAAGTTAGTTCAGTGACCCAGATTATTCATTTGGACCTAATGAGCTGGATTTGTTGAGGGTATGCTCTCATCTCCTTAGCTTCTTGAGTTTCAATTTCCTATTGACCTTTTATTCTATTTCACTAAGTCCAAAGAACACCGCCCTTGATAGAGAAAGCAGAACCATTATAACAGTATAGTATTTCTGATTATCATCCATCATCTCTGTCCCATGAAGCCAGAACAGTGATCCTACTCTTCTTTGATCTCGTCCACAACAAAACTTTAAAAAAATTGCTTTTCTTAACCATATAGTCATTCCTTGTTTCAGGTTTTTCTGAACTTTGTCATTTTTGACACCTTTCTTACTCTATCATACATGTCATTTTTATATCCTTCACTAGTCATCTCCTTTTCCTTCCATGTTCTATACATATCTGTTTCAATTGTCCAATGTTTTGGTTTTCCCTACATCTAAAATAACTCAATATTTTCCCTCACAGAAATGCTGTAAGGTCATCTGTACAATAATGGTTATCTAGGAACAAATTCGGATAAACATGAGAAGACAAATAAACTGATGCTGAGTGAATTGAGAATTCTAAGAAAAATTAATATGACAAGGACAACATTGTAAAGTCAAAGCACTAAGAAATACTTAAGGACTATGATTAATGCAATGATCAAACATAATTCCAAGGGTTAAATGATGTTACATGATACCTCCTAGAAGCAAGGTAATAGATACACTCAAGATATAGCATGAGACAAGTATTTCTGGATGTGGTCAGGACGAGGGTTTGTTTTACTTTAATACAAGTGAAGGAAAAGTTAGAGAAGAGTCATAGAAACATTTTTTGAAATGCACAAAAGAAAAGGAATATTTGGAAGAAGCATGGAACAGCAGAAGGACTTTGAAAATAACATGAGGGGTGGCTGGGTTGCGCAGTGGATAGAGTACCAGCCCTGGAGTCAGGAGTACCTGAGTTCAAATCCGACCTCAGACACTTGATAATTACCTAGCTGCGTGGACTTGGGCATGCCACTTAACCCCATTTTCCTTGCAAAAAAAAAAAAAAAACTAAAGAAAATAACATGAAAAATTCACTATATGTTTTAAAAGAAATATTTATTAAGCACTTAATATGTACTAGGAACTCTGCTGTATGCTTTATAAATAATATTTCATTTGATTCACTCAACAACAGGGAATGTAGGTGATATTGTTATCACCCGTGGGGAAAAATAAGGTAATAACCTGGATTATACAAGTTTTTATTCGAGGCTAGATTTGAACCATGATCTTACTTACTATAAGCCCATATGCAAGATATGAATTATAATAATCATAATCATAATAATCATTATTATTTTTTTTCTTAATAGGGTCACTTTTGGCAATTAGTTTCCCCTCTCTGGTATTCGGGAAACTTAATCTTTAAAAATAAGACATTGAACTAAAGATCCTTTAATAGTCAGTAAGTGGCTGTCTATGAAAATATAGCAACAGTAGTAAAAAAAAGTATGAGATATTTTGGGGAGGCTGGATTAGAAGGGCTACAAAGAATTAAGGACACTTTATCACCCTGGGCAAATATCTTCATATATTAAATGAGGTAATTAGGCTCATTGACCTTAAAGTTTCCTTCCAAGTCTAAATCTTAATGCTTTTTTAATCTTCAAGCCATCTACATTCCTATATATTTTTGAAATGGCAGAAAAATGTATTTAGTCAGGCTGAAGATCATAGAAGTCAAAAAGTTGGAAAAAGTTCTCAGAGGTCATGTACTCCAACCTCATCTCAAAGCAGAAATTTTCTAAAAACAACTTCTCACAGTATCCTCTATTATCAAGCCTCTGGTAAGAAGAAATTCATTCATTTTATTCTGAAGTGGGCTTTCCCATCTTTAAACAACTCTAATTGATGGTTTTTCTTTAGATTGGGACAAAATGTGCTTCATTGTAATTGTCACCAACTTTTCCTATATCTGACCTATAAGGTTAAGAAGATGTCTAATTTCCACTTTGTCCCCCCCTTTTAGTTCCTTCTTTCTAAGCAATTGTATAAGGTTAAATGGGCCCTGCTTACATAGATTTTGGAATGGGTTTCCATTTTCTTTGTTAGTTTAGCAAATAACATAACTCTGTTATTATGTTAGGAATAAAATTACAAGCCTAAAATATCCGTTTAATGGTCAACTTAGGTTACAAAATTAGATCTGGTTAAATATGGAACCAACTACAAATAGAAATGTTGTCATCGAATATTTTGGAAACTCTTAACTAAAAGAGTTCTTTTGTGCATGGTTTGCAAATCCTATTTCTCACCCTTAGTTTCTTCTTTTTTTTAGGTTTTTGCAAGGCAAATGGGGTTTAGTGACTTGCCCAAGGCCACACAGCTAGGTAATTATTAAATGTCTGAGGTCAGATTTGAACTCAGGTACTCTTGACTCCAGGGTCAGTGCTCTACACTCTGGCACCTAGCCACCCTTTTTAATTATTTTTTAGGTCACCCTTAGTTTCTTAAGAATTTTATGGAATTAAGCCATTTATCTAGTGTGGATTTGGAATTAACTAAATGATCAAATTCCAGTTTTGTTCATTAATTGTTTGTCTGTCTTAGAAAAATTGCTGAGCCTCTCTGGTCCTTCATAGTCCACTCTGTAAAATGGACCTTGAATGTTCCTTCTCACTCTAAATCTATTTTTGGAGTAGAATGACTTTTAATGAAATTGAAGAGTATTTTTTTATAATGGTTAAATTTAGCAAAATAAGAAAAAGGATTAAAGAGCACATAGAATATTTATACTTGTAATAAAATAGCAATAATGACTAATGTGGCATTTTTCTTTGTAGACATGAAACACAATTGAGCACAAGGCTTTGGAATCAAGAAGTCATCTTCAAGTGTTCAAATGGGGTCTCACCTGAACAAATCACCTAACCCTATTTGCCTCAATTTACTCATTTATAAAATGAACCAGAAAAGGAAATAATAAACAACTCCTGTATCTTTGCCAGGAAAATCCCAAATGGGGTCATACAGAGACCAACATGACAGAAATGACTCATGTTTGTAGTGCTTCCAAATTTTGCACAGCTTTCCTCACATTACTCCTCTTAGTTTGATTATATTTATTTTGCTGTTGTTGTTAGTGGTGGTGGTAGAGGCAGTGGTGTTGTCAATGGTGTTGTTTGTCTTTCATTCTCAAAGAGGACCTTGACATCAGGGAGGTGATGCCATGACATGAAATTGGGAATTGGATTTAAGTGAGACAGAAGAAGAAACTGAGATTCTTAGAAAGGTGACTTGTCCACGTTTACACATTTAGTTAATGACGCAAGTATGATTCAAGTTCACTCCAAATGAAAAGCCCAGAGTTTCTGGGTTATTAATAATCAACTTATTAATTAGGCTAGCTAATAATCAATAAATTGATGGTCTGTGGTTTTTCTTGATAACCAAAGACCCCTAATGGACACACTACATACCTTATTTTTTTTTGAAAGGGAATTTCCCTGACAAATGAAAATCAACCTTGCCTACTGGACATTTAATGAGAAGGTGGGCTAGAAGTTTCCTCCTGCTGTGAATGTGGCTTGATCATGAGCCTCAGTCACTTTTAGCTATATGGACAGGGGAATCTATTTTATCTAGACCACTCTAGTTGGTTTTCTTCTCTATAAACTGAGACAAGTTAAACCAAGACTCATTTCCTTAAGTCTTAGATTAGATTCTATTTACATTCTAAACAGAAGAAAACTTTCCTAGATGGGTGGGATTCCACCCAAGAACAAAATTCTGTTTCTGGAGATAAGGGACATCTCAGTAATTAGCCATGTTCTTCTGAGTCTGACTGACTACCTGCCCAACTGGGGCAAGGACCTAAATGAGGAAATGAAATAAAAAAGAACATTCCTTGATCCTAATTTAATAATTAGTTCTTATAATTGGAAAATAAAAATTTCTCCCAAGTCCTATTCATACTGCTTCTCCAAATAATTATCCTAGCTTTTTTTTAATGCTTAGAATGCAAACACAGAAAAAAGAAGTCTAATAAGTGACCTCTTTTCATCACCTCATAATTCTGGTCATGATAAATTCTAATCTACACCTAGTGAAGAAGAGATTGTCTGAGAGTCAGGGATCAGTCTACACTCTGTCAGTGTGTTGGAAGAAAAGCAGCACCAGTTAGGAGGTAGGATCAGAAAAAGGTAATTAAGGAGAGAGGCAGGAAGAGAAAGAATGTAGTATTGAAAAAATCAAGGGAGAAGATAATATCCAGAAGAGTTTGATTGAATTTGATAAAGCACCTACTATAAGTCAAACACAACTCTCTGGGGTTACAAAAAAGGCAAAATATTATCATTGCCTTCAAAAGTTTGTAGTCTAATGAGGGATACAACATGCAGACAAATATATACCAAGAAATTTCTATAAAGAATAAATAAGAAATAATTAAAGAGTAGTGGAATTATGTTCAGATATTTGTGGCAAATCTTTTTGTAGTGACAAAGAATTGGAAATTAAAAAGATTCTAATTTGGGGAATGACTGAACAATCTATGGTATATGAATGTTATGGAGTACAATAATTTTGTTCTATAGGAAACCGAAGTTGAAACTTAAAGAAGTATGGAAAGAATTTCATGAACTGATGTTGAATGAAGGGAGTAGAACCAAGAGAACATTGTACACTGACAACAACCTTGTGAACTGATTAACTATGATGGATGCAGCTCCTCTTAGCATTTCAGAGGTCAAGGACAACCTTGGAAGACATGCTAGGGCAATGCCATCCATATACAAAGGAGGAAAACCCCACAAAATCTGAATGTATACTATGTTCATTTTTAAAAATTTCTCTTATATTTTTCCTTCCTATCTCAGTTTTCTTTCTATTCCCTTAGTTCTAATTCCTCTTACACAAAATGATGTAAATATCTTATACACAAAATAAGTGAATATGTTAAACACAAATGTATATGCACAGCTTTTACCAGACTGCCACCAAGGGGAAGTAGGGAGGAGTGTAGAAAAATGTGTGACTTATAAATTTGCAAATGGATGAATGCTGAAAAGCTACCATAGCATATAATTGGAAAAACAAAAGGGAAAAAAATATCAAGGGGGGAAAAAACAGTGGAATTAAAAGGGGTTAGGGAAAATTTCCTTTACAAGGTGGGATTTTATTTGAGATTTAAAGGAAGTTGGAGAGTACAATAGTCAGAGGAAAAACCTTGAGCTAAGAAAGAGAATGTCTTCTTGGAACAACCAGGAGGCCAAATGTCACTGTAGTGAAGAGTATACATCAGGGAATAAGGTGTGAGAAGCCTGGAAAGCTTTTTGTATTTGCTCCCGGAAGCAATCAGGAACCCTGGAGTGTATTGTGTAGGGGGAGAATTTTAGGAAAATCCCTTTGTTGGCTGAATGAGAAGCGAGGAAAATGGATTATGAAGTGAAATGCAGTGAAAAGACTGATGATTGGCACACCCACTAGCAGCTGCTGTAGTAATCTGGGTCTGGGGTGAGAAGAGGAGTATCAGAGAAGAGAAGGAGACGTATTAGAGAGAGGTCATAAAGGTAAAATGAACAGGCCTTGGTATTAGGGTGGCTATAGGTGAGGTCGAAAGACAGAGGATATAGATGAGATTGAAAGAGAGGGAGGATAAAGGTGAGGTAAAAAAAGAGCAAGGATGTAGGTAAAGACAAAAGAGAGCAAGACATAGGTGAGGACGAAAGAGAATGAGGAATCCAGAACTCCTAGGTTCTGCCAAACTGAGAGGATAATGTTGCCTTCTATGGTAATAGCAGAAGGTGGTGGGGAATGGTTTAGGAGGAAAGATATTTAGTTCTATTTTGAACATGGTGAATTTAAAATGTTTATTGGAATGTCCTGGCACAGAGAATACTCAATGCGGACCTGACAACTATCTTCAAGTATTCAAAAGACTATCAGGAGAAAGAGTAAATGAATAACTGAATGAATGACTGAATGAATGAGTGAATGAATGGATGAAGCATTTATTAAATGACAACTGTCTCCTAGTTGCTAAACTCTGGATATACAAAGACAAAAGTGAGACAGTCCTTTCCAGAGTGTAGCCTATGATGATGTTTGGTCTTCATTCTCAAAGAAGACCATGACATCAGGGAGGTGATGTCATGACAAGCAAGTGCATTGAATCTGAGTGAAGGGGTGCTGTTCTAAGTCACCCATCTCACTTTCTCCTCTGGAGCCATCTGGGTTCAGTGGACAGATCTGAATCAGACTGACTGGAGTTGGTTTTAGATGCAAGGTAATCAAGGTTAAGTGACTTGCCCAAGGTCACAAGCTAGTAAATTTCAAGTGTCTGAGGTTGCATTTGAACTCAGGTCCTCCTGACTTTTGGCCTGGTGCTTTATCCACTGTACTACCTAGCTGCCCCTTGTACCCCTATTATTTTTCTCCTCTACTACTCTAACCCCCTCAGTTGGTCTTCCTGCCTCAAGCATCTCCCCTCCCCATGAATGTGGCCAAGTCACTCTCTTACTCAATAAATTTTAATGACTTGTTATTACTTGTAGGATTAAATCTTTTTGCCATTTGCTTTGCTCCAACTACCTTCCTTTTTTTTTAAGGTTTTGGCAAGGCAAATGGGGTTAAGTGGCTTGCCCAAGGCCACACAGCTAGGTAATTAAGTATCTGAGAATGGAGTTGAACCCAGGTATTCCTGACTCCAGGGCTGGTGCTTTATCCACTGTGCCACCTAGCCACCCCTCCAACTACCTTTCTAGACATTTTACGTATTATTTCCTTGAAGGTCTGTCTCTATAGTATTGACCCACTGGTCTTGTCTTTTCCTCACATTTGATATTTCATCTTCTGTGTTCATGTCTTTATTTTCTCAGGTTGTCTCCCAGACCCAGAATGTGCTAACTTTTTCACTGATATCACTTATAAGCTGCCCAATGGTTAGTGCCCTGGGTCTGGCGTCAGGAAGATCTGATAGCAAACCCATCAATAGACAGTCACGGTCTATGCTACTTTGGGCAAGTCACTTGACTTGTTTCCTTACATACAAAATAAGGATATCAGCACCTACTTTCTAGGGTTATTGTGAGGTAGACACTATATAAATCCTATCTATTGTTATTAGAATTTCTCCTTTTCCTTCCAAACTCAGCCCACATATTTTCTCCAACATGCCTTTCTTGACCTCCTCTATTTCTAATACCTTTTCTCCAAATTAAGCCATACTAATATTCATTTTTGTAATTTTTTGTATTTATTTATTTTTATGTACAGATATTTGTTCTATTAATAAAATGAAAACTCACGGCAAATCAGAACTTTTGCCAATTCTGACTTATTTATTGATAGACCCTGACATCTTCCAGTGTCCATGTTAGAGGTTTCTTACTCAGTTGTTCCATTTTTATTGACTTTCTATTTTTAAACTTTGAGATATTTATATTGGACAGAGCTTTTTACTCATCCCTGCAATCACCACTCCAGAGCCAAAGTCAATCATGCTTATTCAATTATTCCAAATGTGAAATAAAATTATGGAAAAGAGATTATACTTGCTTTGTTTGCTTTTAATGGGCAAGATTAAGGTTGAAGATAGATAGATAGATAGATAGATAGATAGATAGATAGATAGATAGATGAGAGAGAGAGAGAGAGAGAGAGAGAGAGAGAGAGAGAGAGAGAGAGAGAGAGAGATTTCTATTAGAAACTTCCTAACAATTCAAGCTTTCCATAAATAGCCAGAGCTCTCTAGGGAAGAGATTCTGTTACTTATCATTTGAAGTCTTCAAGTGATTATCTCTTGTGAACATGTTTTAGAGAAGATTCTTCCTTGGTTCAAGTTCTCAATAATTAAATTCTGAGGTATCATACAATCAATAAATTAGTTTGGAGTTGATATGTACTAGACAATTTTTTAAGTGCTGAAGATGCAAAGAAAATATGAGTCCCTGTCCTTAAGAAATTTACATTCTAATGGGAGAAACATCTCATACACTAATACATATTATGCAAAATAAACACAAAATAGACACCAGTTGACTTTAGAGGAGAAAGAGTTAAAATTTGGGAAAGACCTCTTATAGAAGATAATATTTAATCTGTCTTAAGGAAAACTAAGAAATCTAAGGGGGTAAAATTAGGTAATTCAAGGGTGGCTAGGTGGGGTAGTGGATAAAACACTGGCTTTGGAGTCAGGAGTACCTGGATTCAAATTAATAATTACCTAGCTGTATGGTCTTGGGCAAGCCACTTAACCCCATTTGCCTTGCAAAAACCTAAAAAAAAAAAATTAGGTTATTCAGAGAACCATACTATGTTTCAGATTCTGTGCTAAGCATTGGAGAAAGAAAGGTAAAAGACAGCCCCTGTCTTGAGGAACAATCAAATGAAGAAGATGCAAGGAACAAATATGTACAAAACAACTATAAAAGAAATAATGAACAACTAAGGCACTAGAAGAGGCATCGAGAAAGATTTTCTGTTGAATTCCTGTAGTTTTATTTTTTTGGATGCATATGCTATAATTTCTTTTTGTTTCCTTAAAACTGTTACACTGGGAAATAAATTCTCGATTAATCTTTACATAGGAGGGACCACAGTCTTACAGAGTTTCGAAATTCTAGCCTTCTTGCAATATTTGGAATGAAGGGAGTAATTACCAGGAAGTGCTTGGAAGCCCCTGGGAAAGGAGGAGGACCGTCCCTCGACCTCGTACCAGCTATCTCACCTCTCTAGAATGGACTATATATACACCATTCCAAAGTTCAATCAGAAACCAACCTCTTTTAAGGATTTGCATTGAAACAGAGAGAATTGGGTTTCTGACTGCAGGAAGAGGGGACCCATCAGTCCCATCTTCCTTTGGGTTCACAGAGGTAGGAAGAAGCCCAAGCTTCTCTTGGCAACTGTGCTGCACCTTCTGAGATCTACCCAAACAGACAGTCGGAAATGTACTCCTTCCAAGACCTGGCTCCCTTCATCTCTTGAGTGATGGTGCTGGCACTTCTCTCTTGAACGTAAAGCAGCTCCAAACCCACACCTTCATTACAGCCTAAGGATGAAGGAGTCTTTTAAATATGGACGGTGTGTTCCTCTCCCCTCTCTCATCCCTCCCTCCTCTGCTCTCCCTTGCCTCTTCTTACCGCAGCTTAGTTTATAAACTCTCACTTTCATGCTCCAGAGGCACACCTCTCAGAAAGAGACAGGCCCCTTTCTGGTTCTTCTCCCCTTGAATAGGTACTTTCTACTCAGGAAGGAAATCCATATGGGTAAACAAGCTTGACCCCTCCCAGCATCAATAGTCTCCCACCCCAAAATGATTCACTCCAGTGGCAATTTGCAGGGGCCCTGCATTATTCTTTGAATGTCACGACCTATGTGTCAAAGTGAGAGGTTGCTTGTGGATTTTTCTTGTCTTTGAAAAGCAATCCTCCAGAGACAAAGAGAGTCTTTTAAAACTCAGTAATGATTGCCACGAGGTGGGAGCCATAAACCAGGCAAGCTTGGGCAGTGGGTATGCTGACATTTTTCATTCCTCATGTCCCACAAGTATTTCTGCTTCAACAGGGCTACTGTGTAGATGAAAAGGAACTTTTTTGTTTCTGGATTTAGCTATATTATGTTTGAAAATTCCTACTAGTCTCCCAATTTCCCTTTGGAAGATAGTCTAGTGAAACAATTTTTTTGCATTCTCCTCCCCTCTCCCCTCATCCCTCCTCCACTCTTTCCACACCATTTAAAAAGAAAAAAAAATGCAAAAAATCCCATTGATTTCATTTCCTTTCTGGCCCAGCCCAGCCTAGACTTCCTCACCTTCTGGCACGTGACTTTTAAGAATCCTGTAGCTCATCTTCTGGTCAGTCTGCCCATAGGTCTAAACTGGAGCATGTGCAACTAAGCAGATTGGGTCCTAGAAAGAAACCTGGCCAACTTTTCTTTTTTCTTTCTTTCTTTCTTTTTTTAATTCAAAACTCTAGTTCAGAAAGGAAAAGGCAAATGCTTCACAGAAAGAGAGATTAAGACCTGTGAAGCCAATAAACAAAGTTTGGGGAGTTGAAGTGGTGGATATCAATTTAAAAGGAGGATGAGTACATTTTTTGGGGAAAAGATGTTGAAGGAGACTTTCTGTCTTTTAAAATTATCTTCCTCTTTGGCATGTTTTAGGTGACTTTACTTCCTATCTTCTGCCACTCCAGAGTTTTCCTTTGATGAAAAATTCCATTTGGTGCTCTGCCAGTAGGAATCAGTAGGCATTATTAATTTCTTATCATGTACTAGATAGAGGCTAGGTGTTGAAGAAACAAAGCATTTAAGGATAGACAATAAAAGAAAATGAAGTTAATTCCTAACGACAATGGAATTGTTTTAGGATACTGTAGAATTTTCTTTTCCTGGTCATCACTCAGTATAGTTACATTTCTGTTATCTTTCTCAGGGTTTTCCTTGTTTCTTTTAAAGCTCAGCATATACATATATAATGAGGCCACTACTGATTTCCACTAACACTCAGTGTTGTCCTGCCCCATTAACTGGTATATATTTTGTATATATTGTACTTGTTTATATAGCTATTGTCTCCTCCAATAGAATTCAAGACTTATCTTGCCATTGGACTTCAATGACTTTGGAAGAGAGATTAAAGTTGATGACTTTGCGCAACCCTGCCTTACTTAAATCCAATTCATGCAAAAGTCAAGGCATATGTTTTTTGTGATGATTTTGTTCCTCTTCAAGCAACATTAGAATTCAAGAGCCTTGAGGATAATGACTTTTTCATTCTAGTATTTCTATTCCCTGTGATGACATCAGTTAATTGGATAGTTTGATTTTTGTATTTTTCCTATACTTTTGGTTAAAAGCTTATGCTTATAATTACTTTGTGATCATCAGATTGAAAGGACACAAATCACAGATAATGTAACAAACCAGAGGAAATAAGTCTTTATTTAGCTCATTGAAGCGACCTGGAAACCTCTAATTCTACCTCTAATTTTTTTAAATTTGTTAGAAGACAACTATAAACAAAGTCAATCCCTATTGTTTTATTCAGGTATCTAGAACCTGTTTGAGCCCATTATCTATTCAAAACTATTGCTCTTGTGACAATATTTTCTTCCAGAATCTTATCCATTCACCCTCACTTGCCAGAATTACATGTGTTATCCTAGTAAAGGAAAAGTCAAATTATGGAAAACAAAATTTGAACTAAATAACAATAAATTAAAAGCAATAGACATTCCACATTTCCTCATACTACCTGCTTCTATGTTTCCAGTCCCAGGGTGATGGAAGTCCATGATTTTCTGCTTCTTGAGTGCCTTATAATAGCATAGTATTCTCAGATAGGGGGACTAAAGAGAATTATTTTGATATTATCATCAGATGAACAAAGAAAACCAATGGTTTGACAGGTGCTACTATTATTTCTGGAAAAAATGGCAACAGTGAGATAAAATGGACCCCCCCCACTTATAATGACAGATGTTATCAACAGCTGTGAGGAAACCACTTGGCTTCCAGTTAAACATCCACCCCCATCTGCTGCCTTTTCCTTTGCTATTTTTCTGAGTTTTCTGTTATACAATGAAAATTATCTCTAAAGTCAGAAGACCATGGTTCAACTCTCATTTCTGATGCTTTCCACCTA
Source organism: Macrotis lagotis (assembly GCF_037893015.1). Lineage (NCBI taxonomy): Eukaryota > Metazoa > Chordata > Mammalia > Peramelemorphia > Peramelidae > Macrotis > Macrotis lagotis. The sequence goes on from NC_133666.1 coordinate 583,721,957, forward strand.
TGTAACTATAAGTAAGTCATTTAATTTCTGGATTTCAGAGACTCCTTCATGAAGTTTTACTCCTTCACAAAAAAGGGAAATCTGGGATAGAAGTGATGGTCTCCAAGAGCCTTTCTATTCATCATTTCTTTGTTGCCATCATTGAACTTCCTTTATCATATTTATTGAACTCTATTTCTTGTTCTTCTCCCTTAGAATAATCAGGACATCTATTTGCTCCCTAGCTATTCATTGCTCTAGCAAAATCAGAGGAAATCTGAGAAGGAAGACCTGAGTTCTAATCTCCTTTAGATATTGACTTGCTATTTGATATTGGGTAAGATATTTAATCTCTCCATGCCTCAGTTTCCTCATTTGTAAATTGAAGGTAATAATAGCACCTATTCCCCCAGGTGTATTATGAGGATCAAATGAGATAACATGTTCAACTATTTGCAGTCATATCTATGTAAATTTTTATTATTATTAAGGTTAATTATTATGGACATATATACAGGGTAAATGGGAGTCAATCTTGGAAGGCACTGGGGGAAGCATAAGAAATGGGAAAGAACTCTTGAAGAAGATGGAATCTGAGCTGAGTCTTGAAGGAAGCCAGGAAAGCCTTGAAATTGTTAGGAAAACTTTCCTTTCAACCCACTGGTCCTATTTCTCCATCACATAGCCTTTCTAGATTGCCTAAAAGCAAGACACAACAATACTCCTTTATATCATTTTGAGAGGACTCACAAAATAGAAAGAATCTGCCCAAATACGAACAAAAGTAGACTTGATCCAGAATGTAGAAAGGACAGTTTCTTCAATCATACCTGCCCACACGGGGAAGGTTTCTATCAGCTATGGGATTATTGAACATGTCAGTATAAATATACCCCCTACACTATAATTTAGCATAAATCAGACAGGGAGATGCCTAGAAATGTATGATTCAATCCATGCAAATTTGTTATTCATTTTCCCACTCTTCCAGTGTAATTTCTCATGAATACTACCTTGCAAAGACCATTTTTTTTCTGGAATTGGCATCAGTGCAATAAATGAAACAAATCATTTTCCCTGGAAATAAGCACACATGAAATGGGAAGAATGGTTTGTGGATGCTATTGGTATCTGTTTTCAGTTACAGGCAGCTTGTTATGCATTTTTCCCTATTCTGAATCTATAGCAATAATATTTTGAAAGACTGAAGGGAAAAGAAGATAATATGAGATATGAGGGACACCGACTTCAGTCATATTTAAAGGTGAGGAACATGATATTGTTATATGGTAGTAATAGAGTACTATTGTTGTTAAAACACTTCAGTCATTTCCTACTCTTTGTGACCCCATTTCGAGATTTTCCTGGAAAAGACACCAGAGCAGTGACTTGCCTGAAGGTCACCTAGCTAGTAAATGTCTGAGGCTGGATTTGAACTCATGAAGATACTTCCTGGTTGTAAACCCCTCTGTCCCTAGGTGATGCAGTGGATAAAATTCCAGTTCTTCAATCAAGGAAGACCTAAGTTCAAATCTGCTTCAGTCTCTTAATAATTGTGTGACCTTGAGCAAGTCACTTATCCATTTGCCTCAGCTTCTTCATCTGTAAAATGACCTAGTGAAGGAAATGGCAAAGCACTCCAGTATCTTTGACATGAAAATCCCAAGTGGATTTACAAAAAGTGAGACATGAAAGAAATGACTGAACAACAATGCTTAGGATATTATAATACAGTTTTATTAATTTAGATCCTCTATATCAAGTTATCCTTTGAGCCAGACTTTATCTTTGCATTTGCATTTGGTGAAAAAAAAATACTTGATAAGCACTTTATACTGTTAATAAATCTATAGGAGGATGTTTAACCTTCTAAAGGTAACTTTTCAAATTACTGTGAACTAGTGTGAATTACCTTATATCCATATCACTTCCAGGACATCCACTTGGCAAAAGTCCATATTAATTTGTATAACTGTTTATATCAGAAAACAAACTAAACTCTTTTATATAGTAAATGCCTGTAATATAGGCTAAATTATAAATACATCTTGGTGATTTAATTATTTTATTTATTTTTTTAAAAATGAGATCTACTCATCTTTTTCCTAACTTTGAAAATTTGGGTTTTCATTTCCCAAGATAACATGGAATTGCAGCACAAAGTATTCAGTTTCTGAAAACTGACCCTGCAAGAACAGTTTTTTCTTTACCTTGGAGATTATGGGAATAAAAAGGAAAAAATGTTTTAAAACAGAATTGTATCTGAATTCAACAGGAGCAGGCTTTGAGGAAAGGAAATGAGAATCCTGGACCTATGGAATGTTAGTGATTCATGCTAGTGAAGGGGTAGAATGGCATTGCCTGTGGATCTGACTAAATGAGAAAAGGGGTTTTCACCTATTAGTGTCTTCCTTAACTCTGAGAGAATTACAGGATTTTTGAACCTTACAATTAATTGTGAAAAAAAAAAGATATCTGCTAACAAATTCACAAAAGCATTTGCCCCAGATATTTGCATCCTTGGTCTGGAATCAGTATAGTGAAATGAGGGGTGGGGGCATGGAAGAGGGGATATGTTTTTTTGAGAAAGGCTCATTTATTGTCAGGGGCCATGTGGCACAGATGGCAGAACTCCAGGTCTAAAATCAGGAAGACCTGAGTTCAAATCTGACCTTAGACACTTAGAAGCAGTATGACCCTGGACAGGTCACCTCATCCTGTTTGTCTTAGTTTCTTCATTTGTCAAATGAGCTGGAGAAATAAATAGCAAACCACTCAAGAATCTTTGCCAAGAAAATTCCAAATACAATCATAGAGTCAGATACAACTGAAATGAAAGAACAATTGTTGTCATGCTTTTGGTTAGTTTTGGGATTCTAAACAGCTGTACAAGGAAGTCCAGGGTACGAGACTGAATCAACAAAGAGAAATTAAAGTTATGCAGTTTCATTGAGAAATACAGTAAAGATTGGGCACACAGAAGGGTGAAAACAGGTTCTTTAGGGGCCCTGGGTGTGAAATTGTCTACTTTGGAGAGTAAGGGAATAAAAGGGAAAAAAATAAAGCAAAATTGTGTGGATTGTTTTACAGGATTCTTATCTCCATCAAGCAGAGACAGTCATTGAGGGATGGAAAATGGATCTTGAACTTGCTGGTGAGGACGTAAGGGAAGTCTGACTATGGGAATGAATAACTGAGAAAAGTGACTTTCTCCCAGTAGTATAATCCTTAATTTTGAGACTGTGACAGCTGTTTAGGGTTTCCTTAGTGATTTCTCCTTTAGCAAACTGCGTAGGTTACTGAGGTCCTTACATCATCCAAGTTCATGGACTTCCTCAAATCTATCCATCATCCTCAACATAGGAACCCCTCCCCTTGCTGTAGGTATGCATGTTTGAATATGTCAGATCTGAGATGTTGTGAGGGTCCAATACGCTAATTAATTTTCATCATTCAAAAACCTAAATACCAATGTTATGATGAATTGGTTTTTTTGATAGCTCACATCTATATAGTACTTTGAAATTTACTATAGAGCATTGCCTCCTACTTGAAGTCTTTCTAATACTCCTGATACTCTTGCCCTCCTCAAAATCACCTTTAATGATCACTGACTACCCTAAAACCAAGATTTCTTGTGTTAGTGGGTTTTCTTTTTGTTTTCTTAATATCTAAGTAGTGCCAAGAGGATCATTTATTTATTGATTATTTTTAACCCCAAAACCTAGACCATTAATGTTATATAGGAGAAGAAAGTGTCCAGTTTCTGAAACAAAAGATTTCAAGGCAGTAAAAACTGACTTGAAAGCCTTTGTAAAGTCAGAGATCTCAAGTGTCAAATCAAAGAGTTTATTGATTAACAAGTAGTAGTAACATCCTTGTGTGAAGTTGGGGTGGGCTGTTAATGTGTGGGTCCCCCCAAGGAGAAGCTGATTTTCCTCTAGGATACAAATAACCTCTGTGACATCTACTCTCAAACCTGGGCTATTACTAGCTGATTCCTAATCCTCCCATTGGAGGAGGTTTGATTTAACAACTGAGTAGGATGTTCAGACAGAAATTGGACTTTTAACCACTGGATTTTAGCTTCAAAGTTAACAGTCTCCATTAGGAGGATTAGAAATACACTCCAAACACTGTTAGAGCTGGGTCTCCCTTGAAGTTTCTGAGTACAAACAACAGTATTCATCTGTCACTGTCTTTATAAACCATCTGGAAATTAGGAAGTGAGCTAAGATCTCCCATTATGGGCTAAATTATGGGGATTGTATGTTCTTCTAGACAGAAATAAAACAAGATGGACTGAACAAAGTTGGGTACTGTACACCCTGCTCAGATGGCAGGTAATGCAATAAAAAGAATACATGCAATAAAAAGAATAAAAAGAATCCCAATTCTACCAATTGCTTAGCTGTGCAATTTCAGACAAATAACTTAAATTCTCTGAGCTTTAGTGTTTTCTTATGTAAAATGGAAATAATAATACCTGCTCTGCCCATGTCTCAAGATTGTAGTTAAAAATGCCCTTTATAAACCTTGGAGTGTTATAGCAAAGTGAGTTATTATAATAAGTGGGAGGAAAATTTCAGCATCCACCAGGGGATAATGGATAATAGAAGTCACAGGGCAGAGCTGATTCTCTTGAATATGGAAGTAATTTCTCTAACTGCTGCTTCGTGGTATTTGTGTCCACTTGGAACTCCCTAGTGAAGGCTCAAAGTTTCATATAAGGAGGAAATGGAAGAAGGGCACTTTTAGAGGGACTAGAAAACCTAATTGTTAGAGTAATTATAGTAACAACTCTAGGAAACCCTCAACTATTTGAGGTTTGAGGATATAGGGACAGAATAGGGGAAAAAATCTCATAGATAATCCCTCCAAATTTATCCAAATCAGTATTGTTCAACCTCATCTTCAAACTTTCCAGCCTATCCCTTCCACCCCCAAGCTGTAAGAACAAAGTATATTGAAACCTCTTTCCTTTTTTTTTGCTCTCTTGGAGGTGCTAATGGACAGGGTAAACACATGGTGTGGGTGAGAAGGGGTAGAGGGGAGCAACCAGGAATAAGGTGAAAGGAAGGAGAGTGTTTAATCTATTCTTTTGAAAATTATGATTTGAAAGTTCTACATGATGTAAACTTAGAAAAAAATAACAGAAATTCCTACTTTACAGAATAAATAATAAAATCACAGAACTCACTAGTAAGTAATTTAGGCTTAAAAGAAAATTCAAATAAACCTTCTACCTAATTAGTAAATTATCAATTTTTTTCTGAATTATTGGGAAACCCCGAATTATTTGAAACCATTCTGAAATTCTGATGAAATTGAGCTTGTGGAATTTACAATCATTGAATTCCTACAGTCCCCAAGCTGTGAGAACAGTCCTCTCTGTTTCCTCATCTGAAAATAAGAATAATAACAGTACTTCATTGCATCTTAGCTGAATTATTGCAATAACTTTTTAATTCATCTCCTTGCCTCAATTTTCTTCCCATTCCAATCTACCTTTAATAAGCTGTCAAAGGGATTTCCCTTAAACCATCTTCTCAGTAATAATCCTTGATGGTCTTTAGGATGAAGCATAAATTTTGTAGGACAGTTAAAGCTCTTTCTAATGTATAAATATTACTATATTTACAGTTGCTTTCATAGTGTTCCATTATACATTCTCCATTCAGGCCTCCTTGCAATTTCTCACATATGATGGTTCCTTTCCTATCTTTATGATTTTGCATTGATTATTGCCTGAAATAATTTCTCTCCCCTCACTTCCATCTCTGAGATTCACTGGCGTCTTTCAGTACTCAGCTCAGGTGTCACTTCTGCAGGAGGTCTTATCTAGATCCTTAGGTATTAGTGTCTTCCCCTCTCCAATTAATCTTCCAGCCTCTCTATATGTATTGTATATGAACCTGTCTGTGTTTATGTTATTTTATCCATTAAAGTATGGGTGCCTATATCAGTGACTTTTTAAAATTTATATAATTTTTCTTCAGCATTTAGCATATTTTTCTTGTTCAATTACATCTAACTTTTCAGGACCTCTTTTGGGGTTTTCTTAGCAAATACCTGGGAATTGTTTGCCATTTCTTTCTCCAACTTATTTTACGCATGTGGAAACTGAGGTAAATGTGGTTAAGTGACTTGCTCAGTGTCATGCAATTACTAGTGATTGAGACCAAATTTGAACTCAGGAAAATGAGTCTTCCTAACTCCAGATCCATGGAGTAACCTAGCTGACCTGTGAGCTCACTGCCTAGAAGATAATAAAAACATAAGCCATGATTGCTGATGGATTAACCATGAGTCTGATCCAATTTACCATCTTATATATTATGAACATTCTCAAAGTATTATTTAAGAATGACAAGCAATCATGAATCAGAAGGGAAAGATAAGTTCTCTTAAATATATATACATATATACGTATATATGTATATATATATATATATATATATATATATATATATATATATACACATACACATGTACTAAGACAATTTCATTCCTATTACTGTGATAACTAGGGGCATCTTGGTGTAGCAATGGATAAAGAACCATCTGGACTCAGTCATCTGACACTTGATGTGTGACACTAGGCAAGTCATTTAACCCTGACTGTATCACCACCAAAAGAAAACACAAAAACCCTATAACTAATATTATTTTGTCTTCCAATCATAACAGTTCACATTTCATTAATAGTTGGAAAGGCAGCTAGTCAGCACAGTATAGAATACAAGTCCTATAGACTTGAAGATTTAGCTTTCTGAGTTTAATTTTTGTCTCCGACACTTACTAGTTTTGTGACTCTGGACAGGCCTGTTTGCCTCAGTTTCCTCATTTTTAAAATGATCTGGAGAAGAAAATGATAAACCACTCCAGTATCTTTGTCAAGAAAAAGCCAAATGATAGTATAAACAATCAAAATAATGTTTTAAATAATACGTGTCCTTTTTTTTGGAAAAAAAAATCATGGCATTGGGGGGGGTGATGCCAGATAAGTACATGAATTGGATTTGAATGAGGGGTGCTGTGCTAGTCACCAGCCTCATTTTATCCTCCTGAGCTATCTGGGTCCAGTGATCAGACATGGATTTGGATGTGTGGAGATTGTCCTGGCTGTGAGGTAATCAGGCTTAAGTGACTTGCCGCAGGTTAAACAGCTGATAAGTCTCTGTGGTCAGATTTGAACTTACTATACCCAATGACAGAACATCAAATACTTGGTTAATATGCTCACTTGTAAAATGGATGTGATAAACACATATACTATAATACTTTCTAGATCTCTAGATCTCATTATTAATCGGATGTCCTACAACAGTACCTATTATAACTTATCTTCATTTTCTTATCCTGAATAGTTTTGCCCATGTATTCCCATAAATCCACCATTGAGGTTTCAACTAATGAGCTGACTCCCCTTTTAATTACTTGATATTGTATGAATTTTTAAAAAGTATGGAGTCTATCCAGACTATCATTCTTGATCCTACAGCATAACTAGCTCACCTGCTTTTTCTACTTCTTTGAAGATATCTTTTATACTTCAATGCATTTTTTTAGGGTTGACATAACTGAAAGCTCCTTTGGGCCTACTGAACATGATTTCTCCTTTGCCTGTAGGACTCCATAACTGGATTATTATACAATGCCATATGCCATAATACTATTGGAAGAATGTTGATATTTAAAAGATGGAGTATTTTTGAGGGAAACATTTGAGAATACCTAATACACTGATAAATCAACAGGCATCTATTAATCACTTGCTTTATGCCAGACTTCGTAAACAATAATGGGAATAGAGAGACACAAAAAATGCAGTTAGCTTCTGCCCTCAAATAGCTGACATTTCAGTGGAGAAAGACAAAACACACAAGGACACAGCAGAAGCAACCCAAAAAGAATCTGAAAGGGATGGAGCATGAAGAAGAAAGAAGCCAAGAGAATCAGAAGCAGGGAGTGACCATAGCTGAGCAGGAATCCCTTCCTTAATGAGCAATCAGAAGGGGGGACTAAAGGATGTTCCAGTATCACAAGTATTCAGGTGTGGAGGCATCTTTCAATATGAGAATGCTGCAAGAGCATAGGCACCTTCCAATTATTCATGGTAGAGAACAAAGTCTGGAGAAAGAAAAGAGAATTTGTTTCACATTATACAATCTCCAAAGGAGAAACCATCCTCTGATGCTGTTCAGTTTTTGACCTAGATCAATATCTAATTCAGATTTATGGACTGATGCCAATTTTGTGGATTCTCCATTTAATTGTATATCTTAACTCATAACCAGGAGGCAACCTAAAGATGATCTAGTCTAGTGGTTCTTAAATCTTTTTAGTCTCAGGCCCCTCTTTTTCCTAATAAAAATTATTGAATATCCCAATGAGTTTTTGTTTATGTGCTATGCAAAATACACATATACGTGTGTATATATTGTCAAAGTTTAATAAGTTTTCAAACCTATATTCCTGGGAAAAAATATATTTTTTTACTATTGTACATATGAAATATCTCTCCATATGTAAATTGCCATCTCAGGGAGACAGTTGACCAGAAAGTCAGAAACTTGCCTAGACTTTTTATACTTTAATCCAGGAAAGAAGATACCAATGCATCCTCCTTTAGACAACATAATATTGTATAAGGATGATATTCTTTGAAAAGAAATTGTGAAACCTAATAGACTGACCTCCAAAGATGTTTAATGATCTACTTTTCCTTTTTTAAGTATAAATATCCAATTTTTCCTTTGTTCTTTTTATCATTTCCATAATGATTTTTATAATCCACCTCTAAGTTTTTTGGTAAACTTTAGAGAACAAACTTCATGCCTAACATATATTTCTATCATTTTATTTTAACTCTATTATTACGTTTTACAAGGTATATGGGTATATTTTTATATTCACACACACACACACACACACACACACACACACACACACATATATATAGTTATATAGTTATTTAGATATAGATACATAGTTGGAAAAGGGAGGAGTATTATTGTAGCAATGATTTTGACCAAAGGTCTCAGCCACCTCCAGAGGTCCACAGAATATGTCTTTAAGAACCACTGATCTAGCCCAATATTTTTGTTTTTCAAGTGAGAAAACTGAGATCTTGGGAGATTAAGTGATTGTCCAAGGTGATACAAGTTATAAATGACAGAGGCAGGATGCAAAACCAGATCTTCTCATTGACTCCATCATGTTGTCTTCTAGACCACTCACACTGAAAATTTAACAATCGACTCTCAAGAATATTTCTAGGGTGGTAGGTTTTTAGGCTTAAAGCTGGAAGGGACATAGAGATTATTAAATCTAGTCCCTTCATTTTAAAGGAAGTAAGATTTATTAAGGTTAATTGATTTACTCAGGCTGACATAACTAATGTTTTTGGTGAGATTGCAACATGCAACCTGTTGATTTCCACACTAGAATATTACCTGTAATTTTAGGATGGAGACAGAAAGAGTATTTCAACTCTCTAAACAGATTCTGCTAGATTATGATAGAATATCAAAGAATATTAACTTTGTTCAAGATAGAAGAAAAATAATATAAAAGCTAGTATTTGCAAAGTGCTTTAATATTTACAAAAGCACTTTTGAAATATGGTCTCATCTGATTTCATAAAAACTCTGGGAGGTAGACTGATTAACATCATTTTAAAGATGAGAAAACAGTTTGAGAAAGGTTATGCAACTTTTTCAGTTACATAGCTAGTATCTGAGTCAGAATTTGAACTGTAATTTCCTGCCTCCATGCTCCACATTTTATACACTTTCCCATTTATCCACCTTTTAAAAGATTAAATAGATTAAGAACTGGATGCAGATATGTGCTGAAAGTCACTTGCTAAATTTTCAGAATGGGTATTCATACCTCAAAAACATATAAATACTACAAATCAGGCCTTAGATGATGCTTCATTGACTAAATGGCAGTTCAAACTTGAAGATCTATGGTACTTGTTCCTTCCCCCTTTAGCAAATGGGTTGTTAAACAGTTGCCAGCATATTACTTTCTGGAAGGAACCTAGAATGTCTAATCTAACCTCCTCATTTTAAGATGAGAAAAAGAGCCCCCCACCAAAATGGAAATAAGACCACATAGAAAGTAATAAAACCATAATTTGAACCCAGTTTCTCTGATTCTGAATCCTTCACTATTTTTTTCTGAATTATTCTATTGTCACTTGCAAGCTAAATACCAATAATATCTGAAATACAATAGATAAGAAAAATGTCTCCTGCCAATAGATGGAGTGAGAAAGTATTATTCAGTGCATAAATTAAACTATTTAATTAATACCAGCTGCAATCTCTGATCAATTAATCTCCAATACAAAATTCTCATTAGTATTTTTAAAAATCATTGTAGGGCTTGAATGAGGGTAGAATTCATGCAAATATTTAACAGATTAACTGCTTCATGGACAAACAGAAGAAAAGGGGTCAGGGAAAGGGACATTTGTCTTACAGCAGTGTACCCTTATTATGCAAAGCACTCTACCTCACTTAACTCATTTTATCTTTGTGAAAAACTTTGTGAGTTGGGTGCTATTATAATTTCGTGACTGTTGTTTAATTGTTTCCATCCTGTTTGACTTTTTCTGACTGAAATTGAGGTTTTCTTGACAAAAGATATTAGAGTGTTTTGCTATTTCTTTCTGCAGTTCCTTTTATGGTTGAGGAAACTGAGGGGAAAAAAAGGATGTTATTTGCCCAGGATCACACAGGACTAAATTAGAACTCAGATCTTCCTGACTCAAAAACTATTTTACTATTCCTAGTTTCAACCTAAGTGGCATTATAATTTACAAATGACAAAATTTAGTGACTTGTCCAGCATCATACAGGCAGGAACACCTGAGGCTGCATTTGAACTCAGATCTTTGAGTCCAAGTTCTATACTCCATCCTCTATACTACTTTAGTGAATGAAATATGTTAAGAGAAGTCATCATTGATACTTTATAACCACTTGGGGATTTTCATCCTAGATATCTCCATTAAAAAAGATCATAAAAAAAGGAACAAAATACATCCTGATGCCAAAGCAGTTTAGATCAGCCATTGAGAAATGATGTAGAATTTTGGGTAAGTGTTGAAGTTTCTCTTTCTAGTCTCAAACTGCTCTGGTCTGCCAGCAGCCTCATGAACATTTTGCAAGAACTAAGGGTTGTGAAGTGTTCTGGGTCTTTTGAATCAAAATGCTCTATGAATCCCAACAAAGGCAAGCTCTGGGGTCTGGAGAAGGCTAAATGAATAGACAACAGCCTCCAACTCTAGTGTAACATATTCAATTGTTTCTTGGTTGACCTTGCCCTCAAGGTTCTGCTTCAGTCCTTTCATTTGGAGATTTCTATGCTTCTCCAAGCATCTGATTAGTTTTCATGACATCAACCAATATTACATATAAGAGATTAGATATTAATATAGATATTAATAACAGCTAGCACATAAGGTATTTTAAGCTTTAAAAAATAATATATCTTATATTACATGTTAATGTCATATTATGATATGCTATATAATAACTTTTGGGTTATAGAATATTTAGTCTAGAACTTGCTTCATATTATACAATACCATGCTAAAGTAATTTATATATGTATATATGTCTATATATACAAACACATATAATATTAACTTATTTTAGCTTTTGCTCCTATCCTGTGAACCTGGTTTAGCTCATCTGCCAAGAAGAACTAACTAAGAGGCTGCAAACATATTGGTGAGTTGGGGGATGTCTACCCTAGGCAAAGACTAATGCTAACATGGAGGATGAGAACAATCTGTTCCAGTGGCTACAGGCAGTTGAAGCAAGTATTGTGGAGTGCTTAAAACTTGGTCATAGATCAAAGAAGCCAAAGTCCCCCTCTAGCTACATCCTGGGTCATTATCCATCATCTTGGCTTTTGTCCTATCACTTGAATACAATGACTCTGAAAGATAGAATGAGGCTGATAATTTTGTGCCATTTTATCTCACCTAAATCCAATTCACATGCATGTCAAGACATCCCCCTGTCTTGGTCCTCTTCTAAATGAAGAATGAACAACAAATACATAGAAACATAATAATTATTCCTATTTTGAAGATGAAAAAATTTGACCTTGAAAGACAGTTTAAGTGACTCACTCAAGGTCATACATTGAATAAGGGTCATAGGTGAGGTTCCAATAAGTTTCATGTATCCATATTCTACAATTCATCCACTATTTCCTGATGAGTGGGTTGCATGGAATGATCAGGAGGGAAAAAATATACTTAGTTACTAAATGGATTTTTTAAAAAAATATTTTCAGTAACTCAACAAGTATTTTTAATTTATTACTAAGTATTATATGCATGTATTTTTCTTGACTTTGGGAATATGAAGATACCTGCTAGACCCTTTTTTGTCCTTTCCATGGGAAAATTAATTGGAAAAATATTTATTGGCATTCTGAAGGTCTAATGTCTGATCACTCTGAAACCAAAAGATCCCAGGACTTTACAAAAGCAACAAGAGCACAAAGAAGTTTGAAATGTCAGATAAATAACTTTTTCATGAAAATTCATACATACTCTTCATCAAGTAATGCTTATCTCTGACCAACTACTGATATGAAATAATGAATTGGGCCTTCTCTAACAAATGTTTTGGTGAGGGTGAACATATTCACAACATAAGGCATTATTGATAAATGCTTTTTTAATTCTACAAATCAAGTCTATTAGAGGGAGATATGAGCTATTCTATTCAACATTATTCCTTTGTTAGCATTAACAGATCTGTGAATCATTGTGCTTTTCTTTATTTAGGGGAATTTATATCTGAAAAGACATGAAGCTGTCACCATGACAACATAATATCCACAGAAGGCAACAGATTCATTGTCAAGCTAGCAAAAATATTGAAGTTAGCCTTTCCTATCCTTCACAGTTACAAATGACTCCATCTGCTAAAACTGGGGTAGGATTTCTGATACCTAAGATGAGGCAGAAATGTCACTGCATAAACCAAGACTTCCCCTGAGTAATCATTTAGAAGAATTGTGTCTGGTTCTGCTATGGGAATTCATTTTTCACACGTTTTCTCCTGTTGAATAAGGATTTCATGCCCTTTAAAATAGTACCAGCATTAGTAATGGTTCCACTGTACAAGATAAAGCCCATTTCTGAAATCAGAAAAAACTGAACACTTGGCATAAGAAAATTCCACTCATATTACTGACTTCCGTTCAGATAATCTGGCTATATACTCATCTTTAACTGCTGCTGCCTTTGAGGATTTGTCTGCCTAAACACTGGGAAGAGCCAGGAAAAACAGCTGTCTCTATCCAAAAACATATGTCTATCTGGTAGTAGAATAAGCCAGAGAGCTTAACAATAAGCTTTCAATTTTACACTTTTTTTCTGGAGCATTTTCTTAAAAGGCAATAACGAGATTTTAAAAGTAAAAATAAAAAATATACCTGTGGAACAATGACTAAAAACATAGCTATAGGGCTGAAAATGCATTTATTGAAAATCAAAATATGTTTGCACTTGGTACTAATTCTTTTACAAAACAGGTTACATTCTACAGGAGAGAAATAAATAAATGTATTTGAAGAGGCATACACATGTGCAAACATCATAAATACGTATATGCATATAATGTATGAAATATTTATACATATATAATATAGTATATATTTATATATACAATACATACATGTATAGATTTCATGTTCAGTTCTTTCATTTCTGTCTGACTTTTTGCCAAAGACACTAAAGTAGTTTGCTATCTTTTCTCCAACTCATTTTACAGATGAGAAAACTGAGGTAAACAGGATTAAGTGACTATCCCAGGATCACACAACTCAGTAAATATTTGAGGTTGAATTTGAACTCAGGTCTTCTTGATTCCACTGTACCAACTAGCTGCCCCATTTATATGGTCACATAAACATAAGATCAATATTTATAATTTGAAGCATATTAAAACAAAATGAAGAAAAAGACTAGCAGTTTGCTCATACATGTACAGTTGTTTGTGAGGCAAGACTTAATAAAATTATTATCATCATCATCATCATCATCATCATCATCATTCTTTTTTCATCTACTTCTCCATTTTTACCAATATTTACAGTCTTAGAATTAGAAAGGAGGGACTTACACTCTCCACTCCAATGAACATCTCCAGAAGAATTCCATCTACAATATATTTGACAAATGACTATTCATTCCTTGTTAAATGACCTCTGGTGAGGGGAAACTCACTGTCTTCTAAGGAAGACCACATTCCTTTGTATAGCTCTATATTTTAGGAAGAATTTTTTCTCCTTTTCCATCAAGTTTAAATTTGCCAATTTACATTTTCTACTCTTTGATTTAAGTTCATTCCTCTGGAGTCAAGAAGAACAAATCTAATTTCCTTCAAAATAAATGGTCCTTCAAAATCTGGAAGACAGAAAACATCACTATCCTTAATTTTCTAGATTAAAATTCCTATTTCCTTCCAGCTGATTATCACATGCCAGCAACTCAGTCCTTCAATATCCAGGTTACCTTTCCTCTGGGCATCTTCAATTCAAAGATATGCTTTCAATAATCCAAAAATGATTCTTGATGCAAATGTCCACCATTTTAACATCAAAATTCTTCCTCTGCTAGTCTTAGAGAATTTTTGGAGTCTTTGAGAGATGAAATGACCTATCCAGGATCATTCCTAGTATGCATATATTAAAAAAAATAAAAGATGTGAAATCATGTCTTCCTGATTTGAAGGCTGGTTTTCTACACACTATGAAATGCAACTTCTTTATACTGTTTTAAAGTTAACAAAACATTTTCATCACAAAATCCTTGCAAGGAAAGGAGTGCAAGTATTATTATCTCCATTTTGTTTTATGAGGAAGCTGAAGTGCAAAAAAGTTAATGATTTGTCCAATATCCATTAAATGCTAAAATAAAACTGAAAAGACAAATCTGTCTATGCCAAATGCAGTATTCCCTTTCCAAAAAAACCCAAATTTTCTTCCACTGTGGAAAGCAATATGGCAGGTATAAGTATGGTAATGCTTAGCAACATTCAATAAGTATTCATTAAGGACTACAACATTCCAGTTAATTGGGGCAGGCAGTAGAGCTCTGAGCCTTGGGGTCAGGAAGTCCCAAGCTCAAATCCAGCCTTAGATATCTCCTAGCCATGTGACTTTGAGCAAGTCACTTAACTTCTATTTGTCTTAGTTTTCTAAACTGTGAAATGGAGAGCTTAATAGTAGCTAACTCCAAAGGTAACTATGAAGATAAAGTGAGATAATAATTGTAAAGAGCTTAGCACAATGCCCATGCAAATCCTTGTGATGAGGACTAAGAACAAGTAGTTTATTATCCACAAAGGAAAGAAGAAGAAGGCACATGATGTAAAACCATCATTGGATTGTTTTTGGAAAGGTTTGGACAAAAGGTGATTTTTTTTTGCATGAAATTGTGAATTTTTTCTGTGAAAAAGCACAGATGGATTAAAAAAAGACAGGGTGGGGTAGCAATTTTTAACCCTTTGAAGAATTATCTATGTAGAAAGCTTGTGAAAGTTGCTCTGCATATCTCCAAAGGGCAGAACCAGCTTTGCACAGAAGTTGCAGGGAGGTAGATTTCTCTTGAGACCAAATACATTAGATCTTAAGTAACCCTTTGATGAACATTTGATGAGTGCATTTTTCCAAATCTTATCTTGATTCCAGTCCATAACTTTTCAGTGGGCTTCAAACCAAGTAATTTCCTAGCCCAATGAAGCATGTTTGTTTTTTTTCTCCATTTCTTAGATGTGTAGTGGATAGAGCACTAGGCCTGGTGTCAGGAAGACCTGAGTTCAAATTCAGCTGCATTTACTAGCTGTGTGATCCTGGAAAAATCACTCAGCTTCCTCATCTATGAAAGGATTTGGAGAAGGGATGGCACCTCCAGTGTCTTTGACAATGAAACATCAAATAGGGTCACAGAGAATCACACATAGCTGAAAGTACCAAACAACAAGTACATGCATGTATGATATGTGTGAATAGATCAGTGTATATACATGCATATATAAATATGCACATACATATATGTATAAATATGTGTGTGATGTGCTTGTGACATGGTTCAAAGTTATGATGCAGTATTACATCTACATTTCAGAATTTCTTCAATCTCAGAATAATTCTACTTCATGGTATTAAAAAAAATGTTCATTGTGCCCAGAGACGAGACTTCCAGATTCATTGGAAGTGAAAGAAAAAAAATAAAAACCTGGGGCAGCTAGGTACAGTGGATAGAGCACTGGCCCTGGAGACAAGAGAACCTGAGTTTAAATCCATCCTCACATCCTAAATGATTATTTAGCTGTGTGACACTGGGCAAGCCACTTAACCCCATTTCCTTGTGTGTGTGTGTGTGTGTGTGTGTGTGTGTGTGTGTGTTTGTGTGTGTGTGCAAATCTTTTTATAATGATGATTTTTTTCAATCTATAAATGTCTGGTTCCTACAGGCTCACCTGGACTTGTGACTTCTGACAATGATTTAGCTATAGTCTTGAATGGAAAAAGAAGTTTTGTGAGTAAAAATTATCCCCTTCTAAATTTCGGTACTGCAGTCTTTGTATTGTCTTGCCCATAGGAGGTTTTTTTTTTCTCATATTATCATTAAGCAACTACTTTTTTAAATTGGTTTTGCTATCATTTCAAATTCAAGACATCTATAACTTTTCATTCAATAGCATCTTCTCCACATATCTCTCTAGGAGTGTGTTTGTCTGTGTCTGTGTCTGTGTGTGTGTGTGTGTGTGTGTGTGTATGAGCAACAACTATTAAATGTGTTAGCAAATTGTATACATATTTATATATATATATATATATATTAGAATGTATGTCATTATGCTAGAATGACAAGTCAGTCAATTGACACATATTTATTAAGCTCCTACTCCTATATCAGTCATTGTTTACCTATAGAGGATACAGACAATTAAATAACTTTTGCTTTCAAGACAAAAATAATCTTTATAGAAATAAAGTAAATAAACAGATAGTAATTGTGCATTGTGTCAAATAAATAAAAATGCCAATCTTATCTAAATTAAAATATAGATTCAGTGCCTTATCAAACTATAAGGGAACTATTTTGTTGAACCATACAAAGTGATAAAACTATTCATTTAAAGGATGAAGTGTACTGCAAATAAATAATAGAAGATAAAAACAAAACAGACTTTGTGTTTAAGAAACTTATATTCTACTGGGATGATACACATATGCACATACAGATATGCATACATATATATATATTCAGAATATAATGCAGCATTATACATTTAAGTATGGTATACTATATATATGTGATACATATTTGATATAGTGTGAATTAATAAATATATATATATATTTCTACAAATGTGTATTTATATATGGAATTACTCTGATACTACATTTATATTATAAATATACTTATATGTGTATGTTTGTGTATACATATAAATATATTAATGCCTATATAAATATATATATATATATATATACATGTAGCATCAAAATAATTTCAAAAGAAAAGAGAGATAATAACTTATGGGTTTGTAAAAATATATTTTAAAGGATGATATTTAGCTATATTTCAAATGAGGTGGAAGTGAGAACAGTGTGTATTATATGCATAGAGGATGTCTTTTGCAAAGACATAGAGAAGGACATGATTATATAATGTTATACTCATTTAGATGTAACCAAAAACTATCTCAAAAGATATTATTTGATCATAAAATTTCAAATTACCTAAAGTTATCAAGTTTCTTTTTTTAATGATTTTTTCTAAGGATTTTTTTAAGACTGGTGATTTGAAAGCTGTTCCACCTAAAATTAAAAAAAAAACACTTCTTCAGTCTTAGTTTAATTTCCAAGAAAACTTCTCTTGGGAAGCCCACATCCACCCTCCAACCCCAATGGACCTACTTCGTGGTACTTGAGAATTTATACATGGATTAACAACATGAATAGCAGTGGGGAGCCACTGATTTTGTTTGGGGAGAGGGAAGCTGTTCCCATTCTAAATATCCCAAGACTCTTCACCCCTCCTTTTATTCAAGATTCATTTCACATTCATTTTCAGTTACCTTGAATTTGAATGCTGAAATAGGCTCCAGGAGAGTATAAATTTTGTCTAATCCTATAAAGCAAAAGCCAAATATATATTTTGTTCTCATTTAAAAGTTCAGTTTGACATCTGAGCCTTGGCACTTTCAGGTCTCCATCCTTGAACCCATTTCTCCATAAGAAGCAATATTTAAAAAGAAGCCTAAGGATAAGCTATGGTTGGGAGAATTTGAACAGTAGAGAAAACATATTCAGTGCTTCCAGCTAAGTAATTGGTCTAACTTACTGGGGGCTGTCTATTTCTCCTTCCTAGATCCACTGACCAGTCTCTGAATAAGGGTTCTGTTTATTTTGGCTGCAAAATCCTGCCTAGAGAGAAAGGAGGAAAGCCAATATTTCCTTCTGTGAAATGAATTGCATTAGTCTTTTCAGACCTTTGTTATATGGGTGAGTTGGAGCTGGGGTTTTTGTACATGGACAGTAAATCTAACTATATCATTCCCACATTAATATTTCCGGTGCAAAATGATCAAATTTCAATGTCCCTTGAAGACTTTTAAGGGTCATGTTTCGTGGTTACTTTTTTTTGTCTCCTCTTAGAGCATTCCTTTTCAGGTTTACCTTGGAAAACAATAATTCTGATTTTTTACTTTGAATGTACAAAGCAAAACTATCAGAATAAGCAAAGTCAGAGCTTTGATGTTATCAGACTCTTGTTCATGAGTAATCTTGAGTCCCTTAGCCAGCAAAAAAACAAAAACAAAAACAAAGGTCACTTATGACTGAATTCATATTTGGACTGAAGCATTATGGGTGTGACTATCATGCTTTTTTGGTCTTTAGTTTTAAAGTAGTATGCATTATATTTTGTTTTCTTTCTCACAAAGGACTTGGAGAAAATGAGAAGACCGAATTAGTATCAACCTTGAGAAAACTGGTTATAAATTTTCAGGACAACTAAGATGTTAAAAAGAGGTGGTTCACTTTCTCTTCCTTGGAGCAATTATTGACGGGTGAGTTCCCTGGGTTCAGTTTTCTCCTTTAGGGGTCAATACTCTGGTACCTTTCTCTTTTTCTTTTTTTTTTAATTTAAATTTTCATTTGAACACACAATGTTTTCATTTGAACACATAATGTTTTAAAGAATTAAGAAGGCATGTTTTATTTATTTTTTGTTACATTTAATTTTAAAACATTTTGATTCCAAATTCTCCTTCCCCCACCCACTCACTGAGAAGGTAAGCTATGATACTCAATATACATATGAAGTCATGCAACTGTATTTCCATATTAAGTGAAAATAAGTAACATTCTAACTGTTAAGGAAACTTCTATTAAGAAAGTATCTAGATTCCCATATAAAATCCTCCTTTCTTCCTTTTCCTTTTTCTAGCATTGTATAAAATCTAATAGTAGCTAGTTCATTTGATTCTTACAACAAATCTATTACATTTTATTATTATCCCCATTTCACAGATTAGGAAACTGAGAAATGGAGAGGATAACAGAGAATTCCATGGTCCCATATTAGTATTTTTCTGAGGTATAATTTGAACTTAGGTCTTCCTGACTACAAGTTCCTTACTATATCTACTACACCTCTTGTCCAATATTGTTTGCTGTTTGTCCTATATTCTTGAAGAGGAAAAATGAAATCATCTGCAAAATGGGGTGGGATGAACTAGATATTCTCTGAATTCTTTTTTCTTATTTTAAAATTCAATAATGCTAAGCAGAACCTAAAAATCCTCCAGTCCTTTGGCATTAGATAATTTTCTGCTTTGTAAAATAAAAGCAATATTTTTTCCTTACTGTAAATTGTAACATCTAATTTGTATAAAATAGAAATATCCACTTGAATTAGATTAAAAAAGAATTATTAAGAGCAATGTCAGCAACGATGGTACCTTTTAGATATCCAAAACAAATCTATATGATTCAGTGATTAAAAAAAGAATGATACTAAGGATTATTATTTTTGATTTACAAATATGAAAAATCATAAGAAATTGTGGTCAATAATGATCTGTGTATGATACATCATTTTATCATATGAGATTTATCTGTTTTTATGAAATGTACTAAATTATTTTATTTTAATAAAATACAAACTAAGAAAATTATTCATAAAGAATATTTTATGAAAAATCAAGGTTTCCTACAATGTTCTATGTAAAAAAGAGGGTATCACTACCAAAAGTTATATTACCTTCAAGGGTCTCCAGTTTTTTTTAAATATTTTGATTATAAGGCATTAAACACAAAACAAAATTATTAAAATTCATATTCCTATTTCCCACATAGAGAATCTACAGTGGACCCTAGACTGTGGGGGTGGAGCTGTGCAGAAGTCAGTGCTTAGTGAGGGATTGTTACAGGGGTCCACCTCACCAGAAGCAAGGGTAGCATTGGGATTTGAAAGGAATGACTTTTATTCCCTTTAGTGCGGCCAGCTTGGTAATGCAATGGATAAAGTGTTGACCCTGGAATTAGGAGGAATTGAGTTTAAATTGAGCCTCTAATACTTATTAGCTGTGTGATCTCCAGCAAGTCACTTAGTCCTATTTGCCTCAGTTTTCTCATCTGAAAAATGAGCTGGAGAAAGAATGGAAAAGTACTCTAATATTTTTGCCGAGGAAACCCCAAATGGGGTTGTTTACAAAAAGTCAGACATGGTTTATCAAGTGGACAACAACAGTAAAATTAAAAAGAGAAGGGACTGGGCTGTGACCTCTCTTAGCCCTTTTAGCATGGAAACTTAATAAAAGAGAAAAACTTCTTCTAGAATCAGAGAGCCTGCCTTCTTTGTGTAATATCCATGAACCTTGAATGAGTTCATTAACCTAACCAAAGTTGTTAACTCATCTGAAAAATGAAGAGGTTGGATGACATACACTACTGAGGTCCTATCAGTAAGAGTTCTGTAATCTTTTTTTTTTTCTTTAGGTTTTTGCTAGGCAGTGGGGTTAAGTGGCTTGCCCAAGGCCACACAGCTAGGTAATTATGAAGTGTCTGAGGCCGATTTTGAACTCAGTTACTCCTGACTCCAGGACCTATGCTCTATCTAGTGCGTCACCTAGCTGCCCCAAGAGTTCTGTCATCTTATGACCTAATTCCAGGAAGCAGTTATCCTTGCAAATTGCCAAACAATTCCTTGGTCAGTCACAATCATCAGACCATAATTGAAAACCAAAACACTGAGAGATGAAGCCCTGATAACCCAAATGGAGTTGAGGACCTACTTGAAAAGCATCCTTCCTCTTGTTTGCTTCTCTTTGGGGAATCTGACCACTTTGTTACATTCAGTAAGTTCTTTCAGTCATCATCAGCAAACCTATGTCCTTAATGTTCTTAGCCAGCCAAGCACTGGTTGTTCTCCTGGTACTTACAGCTCCTAGATAGATCTGTGACCTTTCAAAGCCCATTTAATAGGTTGACTCCTTTGATAGTTTCCCAATGATATTTCCTCTGTTCTGAGCTCGTATGCATAGCTTGGATATGAGAGCCTACATTTCTTTCAAATTGCTCAGGTTCTCTTGATGTGAATTACAGAACATAGATTTAGTGCAGGAATTGACCTGAGATGCTAGCTCATCCAATGCATTCATTTTAGAATTGCATCCTGAGGTCAATAAAGTTAATTGGAATTGATGGGTCAAAGGGTATGAATAGTTTTATTGCTCTTTGAACATAGTTCCACATTGCTCTCCAGAAAGGTTCGGATCTGTTCACAACTCCACCAGCAATGTATCAATGTCCCAATCCTCCCACAACCTCTCCACCATTGATCATTTTCCCTTTGTCTCATCTGGGTTAATCTAACTGGTATGAGATAATACCTCATTTTTTTAAAATTTGAATTTCTCTAATTGATAGTGATTTGGAGCATTTTTTAAATATGATTATATGTAGCTTTAATTTCTTCATGTGTAAACTCTCTGTTCATATTCTTTAACCAGTTATCAATTGGGAAATAATTTGTGTTCTTATAAATTTGATACAATTCCCTATTTATTTTAGAAATGAGGCTTTTATCAGAACTCCTGGTTGTGAAGACTGTTTCCTAGCTTTCTGCGTTTCTTCAATTTTGGCAGCATTGATTTTATTAGTGCAAAACCTTTTTAATTTAATATAGTAAAAATCATTCATTTTGTAATTTATGATGTTCTCTAATTCTTGTTAGGTCATACATTTATCTCTTTTCCATACATCAGATAGAGTATTTTTGGTCTGTTATCTATGATATTGCTCTTTGTGTCTAAATTCCATACCCACTTTGACCTTATTTTGGTATAGGGTGTGAGATGTGGGTCTATGCCTAGATTTGCTATAATATTTTCCAGTTTTCCACAAAATTTCTGTCAAATAGTAAGTCCTTATCCCAAAAGCTGATGTCTTTGTGCTTGTAAAATTGTATATTGCTGTAGTAATTTGCTGCAGTTTCTTTTGAACCTATCCTAATCCACTGATCCATTACTATATTTCTTGACCAGTACTAGACAGTTTTTGATTACTATTGCTTTATAGTATAGTTTGAGATCTGGTAGAGATAGGTTACCTTTCTTTACATTTTTTTTCACCAGTTTCCTTGCTATTCTTGCCTTTTTGTGGCTTGAGATGAATTTTGTTACTATTTTTCCCCGATTATTTAGATCTGACTTTATTTGGGTGAGGAGTGCTTTATAACTGAGCTCATACAGTCTCTGGGTTTGTCTTGGGATGTAAATTCCCAAGTATTTAATATTGTCTAAAGTTACTTTAAATTGAATTTCTTTTTCTGTCTCTTACTCTTGAGCTTTGTTGTTCATATATAGACATGCTGATGATTTATGTGGCTTTATTTTATATCTTCCTACTTTGCTGAATTTGTTAAGTGTTTCAAGGAGGTTTTTAGATGATTTTCTTGGGATCTCTAGGTATAGCATCATATCATCTGCAAAGAGTGGAAGTTATGCTTCCTCATTGACAACTCTGATTCCTTCCATTTCTTTTTTCTTCTCTTTTAGCTACTGCTGGCATTTCTAATACTATATTGAAAAGAAATGGTGATAATGGGCATCCTTGTTTCACTCCTGATTTTACTGGAAATGCTCTGAGTTTATTCTCATTACATAAATAATTGTTGATGGTTTTAGACAGATACTAAACATATGCAATTCATTGATCTTCTCTTTCTCTATTTTATTCATATAGACATTTGGAGATATAAAATTTCCCCTCAAAACTGACTTGGCTGCATTCCATAAATATTGGTATGATGTCTCATTATTATTATTTTCTTTAATTATTTTCATCATTATTTATTATTTATATTACTTGCTGTTTGATCCTCCCATTATTTAGGATAAAGCTATTTAATTTCCAATTAGTTCTTGGTTTATCTTTCCCTGACCCTTCAAGTGCATATTCATTATTTCTGCCTTTCTGCATTTGATTATAAGATTTTTGTGCCCTAGTACGTGATCATTTTTGGTGAAGGTAACATGCACTGCCAAGAAAAAGGTATATTCTTTTCAATCCCCATTAAGTTTTCTCTAGAAGTCTATCATATCTTAGTTTTCTAAGATTTCATTCACTTTCTTAACTTCCTTCTTGTTTATTTTGTTGTAGGGTTTATCTAGTTCTGAGAGAGGGAGATTGAGATCTCCCATTATTAAAGTTTTCCTATCTACATCTTCTTGTAATTCACTGAACTAGGAAGTTGGATGCTATACCACTAGGTGCATTCATGTTTAGTAATGACATAGCTTCTTTACCAGTGGTGCCTTTATAGAAGCTGTATTTTCCTTCCTTATCCCTTTTAATGAGATTGGTTTTTACTTTTACTTTATCTGTGATTAGTGTTTCAAGCCCAGATTTCTTTTTTTTTAACTGCAGCTGAGGCATAATATGTTTTTCTCCATCCTCTTATCTTTACCCTGTATGTATCTCTCTGTTTCAAATATGTTTCTTGTAAACAACATATTGTAAGATTCTGGTTTTTAATCCATTCTGCTTTCTGCTTCTGTTTTTTTAGGGTTTTTTTAAGGCAATGGGGTTAAGTGGCTTGCCTAAGGCCACACAGCTAGGTAATTATTAAGTGTCTGAGGCTGGATTTGAACTCAGGTGCTTCTGACTCTAGGGCCAGTGCTCTATCCATTGTGCCACCTAGCTGCCCTCTCCACTTCTGTTTTATGGGACAGTTGATCCTATTCACACTTACAGTTAAGATGACTAATTCTGTATTTCTCTCCATGCTATCTTTCTCATTTATATTTTTCTCTTTCCTTTTCTCTTATTCCTCCTCACTAAAATTTCACTACCTTCCCCATTTGACTTTTCTTTTAAAAATTTAACTTTCAGTTTATTTTCATTTGTACCTTCCTTGACCTTTAATCAGTCCCTTCTTCCTTTATTTTTCCTTTTCCCAGTCCCCCCACCCCTCCCTGGAGATTAAGTTAGATTTTTAAACCCAAGTGGGAATGTACCTTATTCCCTCACTGGGCTAAATCCATTGAATAGAATTTACTCAGCATTCACATTCTCCCTTCTTTCCCTCTAAAATTATAAATATGTGTGTCTCTTCCCTTGATGATATTTATAAATCTAATATTATTAATCAGATATCATTAATCACAGTTTGATTATTTGATTGCTTGATAAGCTCATATTGTTTTCGATATATCACAGATTGTTTACTTGATTGTCTAATAGCAGCATTGACTCAAGTTACATCAAATTAGAATTTTAATTATTTTTTAGCTTACCCCCTTTTCAAAAAGCTTTCAAGTACTCATAATCCTCCACAGGAGTCAAAATATCATCCAAAGCCATATCATTTCTTGACTTATTTTTACTCCTTCTCCCCAGGTTTATTTTCTTTCACACTTTTAGTTCCCCCTTCCCACCAAGACTTTACACCTTCTTAAGTGAAGTAAGGCCTATTCTCTCTCCAACATTACCTCCCCCCGCCACACACAGCACCTGTTAAGTCACACCCTGATCCAATTTAATATAAAATCTTAAAGATCTCCAAGTCCTGGGAGATTCTGGGGGTCTCACCTGAGAACTTTACAAATGATGGTAAGTTTTCAGGAGACACTGACTCAGGTCCTTGCAGTTTATGATGCCTTCATTAGACATGGTGCTAAGCACCCTGTAATTAAAGTAAGTCAAAGGATAAGGTGACAGAAGTTTAACTTTAACACCCCTGCTTTTATTCAGGGCTTTTGTCTCAAACATAATGATGTCATCTTGGATCTCTTCAATTGAGAGACAAGACCCAATTATACCCATATTTTTTAGGTTCATTCTCTTCAATTATATTCCTTTAATTATACTAAGAAAAGTAAATTTCTAAAGAATTAGAAGTGCTATGTATCTACCCCTTTAGGGCTGTATGCAGTTTGATAGCCTTGACTAACATTTGTTCTGTTTTATTTTGTTTTGTTTTTTCCTTCCCCTTTTCATTTACTCTTGAGTTGTGTATTTGGTGATTGATTCTCTGTTCACTTCTGGTCTTTGTGTTGGGAAATTCTGGAAGTACTCTATTTCATTGAACATCTTTTCCTAACAATATATGCAGAATTTTTCAGGGTAGAACATTCCGCATTGTAATCCCAGGGTCTTTGCTCTCTCAAATATGTTATTCCAAGTTTTCCAATTCTGATGCTGTTTTCTTTATATCTGAATTGTTTTCTTTTTGCTACTTGCAATATTCTCTCCTTTATTTGAGGGTTATGGAAATTGGTTATTACAGTCCTTGGGGTTTCTTTCTGGAGAGGTTATGTGGATTCTTTCAATGCTTATATTGTTATCTTGTTCTAGTAGATTTGGATAGATGTCCCTTATAAGTTCTTTTTTTTTTTAGGGTTTTTTTTTTTTACAAGGGAAATGGGGTTAAGTGGCTTGCCCAAGGCCACCCAGCTAGGCAATTTATTAAGTGTCTGAGACCAGATTTGAACCCAGGTACTCCTGACTCCAGGGCCGGTGCTTTATCCACTGCGCCACCTAGCTGCCCCTATAATTTCTTGCATATTGTTTTCCAGGTTCTTTTCTTGATCCAGGCTTTCTAGTAGTATGATGATTCATAAATTATCTCTTTTGGATCTACTTTCCAGATCATTCATTTTCCCTAAAAGAACTTCACATTTTCTTCAGTTTTTTCAGTCTTTTTATTTTGTTTCATGGAATCTTGTATTCTTATAAATTCATTGGTTTCTATTTGTTCAATTCTAATTTTTAGGGTTATGATTTTCTTCAGTTTTCTGTGTTTCTTTTTCCAGTTAGTTGTTTTTACTTTTAATGGAATTGATTTCTTTGGTCAATTTTTCATAATTTTCTTGCATGACTTTCATTTCTTTTTTCCATTTTCCTCCTTCCTCTTGTTTGGCTTTTTAATTCTTTTTAAAGCTCTTCAATGAACTTTTATATTTGAGTACAATTTAAAGACTATTTTGATACTTGCCCTGTGAGTGATTTTTCAATGCTTTTTTTCTTCAGTCATGGCATTGCTGTCATCTTTGTCTGTAAAGTAGTTTTCTATAGTGAGCGCTCTTTTAATTTTTTTGTTCATCTTTGCTATTTTAGCTCTGCTCCTGAGAAAAAGGGACTATAGATTCAAGCTTTACAAGGTTTTGTTTTATTTGTTTGATTTTTGTTTTGTTTTGTTTTTGTTTTTGCTGGGGCTGAGGCATGATCCCTGGCTTGCCACTGTCAAGATGTTACCTATGCAGTCCAGGCCTTACCTTGCAGATTTTTTTTCTTTTTTTCCCTCCTTTATGTCCAGGTTCTGACTTAACAATGGTTTGTTCTCAACCCTGTCCTGTCTTTTAGCCTGGTGTTCACAGAGTTCAGAATTTGTTTGGGGTTGGGATCCTCCCTGCTGGCTTGCTATCTAACTGCCAGGAGCTCTGCTGATTTTAAGCTGTCAGGACCTGGATTGCACTGTGACTAAAAATTTCCTGCTGACTTTCCAGCTCTCTGGCCTCCTGGACTTTACTTCCCCTTTTCTCCCAAAGATACGGACTTTCAGTGAAGATCCTCCATGATGGCTACAGTTGAAAATTTCTTTAAATCTTCTCTTTTTTTCTTGGCATGATCTGTAGTGTGAATGTCAGAGTAGAAGCTTCATTAATTTTTGGTA
The DNA here is from genome assembly GCF_037893015.1 of Macrotis lagotis. NCBI lineage: Eukaryota > Metazoa > Chordata > Mammalia > Peramelemorphia > Peramelidae > Macrotis > Macrotis lagotis. The sequence continues at coordinate 583,749,174 of NC_133666.1, forward strand.
GGGAAAAGCTCCAGGAGCTTGTTAAACTTCACCATCTCGGATCTACCCTGGAAGTCCCTTGGTATCAGTTTTGATTCCAAGGTCTTGAATAGTAGTGATGTAATACATTAAAAGTGTCTTATTTTATAACTGAAGAGGTAATTGTTAGATGAAATTCATAGTTCCATTTAAGCTGGGAGGGCGGTCTTTAGTGGAGGGCACTAGGGATCTCTCTTTGGCTTTGTGATTTTATTTTAACATTTTTCGCCAATGACTAGAAAAAAGGCAAACATTTGATTTTGACACTGAGTTATGATGGATAGTAAACATATTGAATAACAGAGTCCAGATCCAAAAGTATCTAGGCTAACTTTATCAAGATGAAATATCATAAAGATAAATGTTAAGTTTTATAATCTGGAAGAAAATGAGAATTTATTAGTTATTATGCTAAGTGCTTTAAAAATATTATTTCATTTGATTCTCACAACCATATTGGAATGTAGGTACTATCATTATCCTTATTTTACAGTTAAGAAAATTGAGACACCCAGAGGTTAATGACTTGACCAGAGTCACAAAGTTTACAAGTGTCTGAGTCTAGATTTGAATTCAGATCTTTCTAGCTCCAGGTATGAGTCTCTATCTACTATGAAAGAAAGGGGAACTAATGTTTATTCCTAAACTCAGAAAGTTTCAATGGGAGTTACTGATTCCATTTATAGGTATAATCTTTGTACCTTGAGGAGGGCAAAAGAGGAATGGATTGGGGCTGCTAGGTGGCGTAGTGGATAAAGCACGGGCCCTGGAGTCAGGAGTACCTGAGTTCAAATCCGGTCTCAGACACTTAATAATCACCTAGCTGTGTGGCCTTGGGCAAGCCACTTAACCCCATTTGCCTTGCAAAAACCTAAAAAAAATAGGAATGGATTTTAGTTCTCCTAATTCTCTGAGAATATGAGTTGGAGACTTGAGAATAGTGCTAGCCTTTGTATCTTTAATAGTTGCCTAAGGGACCTCTTTGTGTACAAAGAATGTAAAAATTGGGAAATTGCCAGCTTGGAAATGTGTTGATTAGCACCAAGACATCTTGACCCAGGTATACTCATTCTAAAAAAACTGATGCCACTTCCTTGAGAAAGCAATAGTGGTGGTGGCAAAAGCAACAATGTCAGTAACAGGATCTGTAGTAATAGTGAGAAGCAGGTGGTGATTAAAGACCTGGAATGCCAACAGAGAAATGGAACTTCCAAACCTCAGTAGAAGCATAGGATAGCAGTGGAGGGAGTTCCTAGAACATGACAAAGAAGTATAGGTGACTGAGCTGTGGCAAAAAGATACCCAGTCACACTGAGAAGTACTTTTTCCTTCACTGGTTCTGGGAGTTTTGCTGACAGTTTTGCTCTCAAGGAAAGTAGAATCTACCAAAAAGAAGAGTTGCCAGTCTTTTTAGCAACTTAGAATTTTTCCCCCCTCTCTGCTTGGGGGTAGTGGGGTTGGAGAATCCTCCCAACTTTGATACTATACTTCCAGATCAACTCTGTGCTTCTCTAGGGAGAATAGTGGTTATTAAGTGTTTTCTTGGTTATATATGCTCTGGTAAAAATTATTATTATAATATTTGATAAATTCATTATATCCTCCCTGTTTTAGTAATTAGATGCTACCAAGAGATACAAAGTTGAGAGTTAGAAATAAACTAAAGTCAGATATTCCCAAAAGAACCCTGAGTGGAGGTCTGGATCTGTGCTTCAATATCAGGGGAATGCTGATGAGGAAACTATCTTTGCAAATGAGCAGTTGTTCCAGTTTAAAGAAGGAGTAGGAAGGTAAAAATTAGGCACGCTATCCTTTTTTTTTTTACAGACCATAATGTAAGATTTTATTTTAAATGTTTAAATGGTTGAAGAACATCTAGAATATTGGGGCACCTAGGTGGTGTAGTGGATAAAGCACTGGCCCTGGAGTCAGGAGTACCTGGGTTCAAATCCAGTCTCAGACACTTAATTATTACCTAGCTGTGCAGCCTTGGTCAAGCCACTTAATTCCATTTGCCTTGCAAAAACCTAAAAAACCCCATCTAGAATAATAATAATTTGAGTAATTAGAAACTTATGGAATTCAAATTTCAGTGTTCATAAATAAAATCTTATTAGGATAAAAACACTCTTATTTTCAGTGTACCATCAATATCTGTTTTTCATCAGTGTCTAAAAGGTAGGATTGAGGAGTTGTAAGAGGGTCTGTATATAGTATATTTGGAACTCTCATAGCTTCACATTGCTGCTCAGTGCACTACAAATCATAGTCATTCAGTTGGAACTTGATAATGTTTCAAATACCTCATATATTGACATATTGCAACACTTTGTGATTTTTTTTAATTGTCACTAAATATCTATTGTGTCACATTAAGAAAAGAGGAGGGTAAAAAGTTTCGTTATGATCTTTGAGATCAAGGAAAAGATTGATTTTTTTTCAGAACCAATATCAACGAATATCAGCTAAGAACCAATATCAACCATTATAATTAAATACTGAATGACTGGGAATTAGTTTTTGCTGTTGAAAAAATTTCTTAATGAATTCTACATAGAATTACATGTTGAAATAACAATTATCCATGAAACTTCTTGCATGACTAATATGTAAATGTTTTGCATGATTTCATATAATTTATCAATATCATATTGCTTATCTTCTCAAGTAATAGAGAAGGGTTAGGAGACAAAGAAATTAGAACTCTTTTTTTAAAATTTAAAATATATAAGGGATAATATATAAACAAATAGTTAAATATATTTAAAAATTAAACTCATACTTTGATAAAAGTCAATTTGATGACCCTGGTCATTGCTTGAATCATAAGTAATATTAAGATGCTTTATCTACTTACCCTCCTATCAAAAAATAAAATGACAAGTGTAAGCTCTACTTCTATCTAAATTTGAAGTGGTTACTATTTTTTCTGAGATAAAATTATAATTTCATTAGAATTTTTCAGATTTTTCATCACAAATGAAAAAGAAATATTTCAGATTCATGTAACTGTGAAATTGAACCCCTTCCAATTAACCTTTGATTTGAAGTGATTAATATACAATATAATGATTATTTTAAAAAGCAATTATCAAGAGAAAAATCTGATAGAATTCTATAAATGTATTCCAAGCAATCATGTGTTTGTGAATTGATGTCAGTATGTCATAGTATGTATTTTGGTGAAAAGATATTTTTAGGGGTTTTTTTGCAAGGCAATGGGGTTAAGTGGCTTGCCCAAGACACACAGCTAGGTAACTATTAAGTGTCTGAGGCCAGATTTGAACTCAGGTACTCTTGCCTTCAGGACCAGTGCTCTATCCACTGTCCCACTGAGCTGCCCAGAAAAGATATTTTCAAAGATCAAAGACATAAAATAATATTACGAATGAGCATTAATATGTAGGTTTTTGCAAATAATTTTGATGATAAAGAACCCTAAATTTGAATCCCAATAGAGTAAAATGTTATTCCCTTAATAACCCCATTTTTCTTATTAGCATATCAGTATTACAAAAAATTATTCCATCATCTTCATTATTGTTAATTTAAAATTTCATCAATAACATTTTATGGAAATTTGTTATTTCTTTTATTATATAAATATCCATATTTTCCTTTTGGTCGCAAAACCTACATATTTGTTTTCTGTCTCTTCATATAAAAATGTTTGCCAAGTTTTGACTTATGTTTTTGAATAATAGCTGACTGATTTATTGATTTTTTTAAAAAGTCCCTCTCTTTTTAAAATAAATTATTTCCAACTACATGCAAAGAGAGTTTTCAACAATCGTTTTTATAAGGTACTGAGTCTCACATTTTTTCTTCCTTCTCCCTTCCCTTCCCCCTCCCCAATAAGAGAGCAGTCTAATATAGGTAAACATACTTAACATTTCCATATTTCCATATTAATCATGTTGTAAAAGAAGAATCATAACAAAAAAAATCATTGAGGGGGAAAATGCATAAAACATAAAATAAATTTTAAAAATTGGAAATAGTAAGCTTTTGTCTACATTTCTTTGATTATTGTACTGCTGAGATGAGCAAATTCATCACTGTTGATCATCATACAATGTTGCTCTTAATGTGTGCAGTGTTTTTCTGGTTCTGCTCTCTTCATTCTGCATCAGTTCATGTGTGATTTAAAGTTTTAAAGAATGGTATGAATAGTGGAGAAGTTAAGTAATTTGCCTAAAGTCATACAGTTGACTTCCAGTCAAGATGGCAAAGAGAAGACAGGCAAGGTGTTAAGTTCTCCTCATTTCCCTCAAAAATAACATGAGAGAAACCTCTTAACAGAAATTTTACCCAGAAAGAGAAGCTAGGAGAAGAACACCTACCAAGAAGGTCTGTCTCAGGGGACCATGGGTGAACCAGGAGCTGAGACCAGAGGGCCAACACAGGAACAGCAGCAGGGGAAGCCAGAGGACTGGTGATAGCCACAGAGGCTTTGGTCTGTGGCTGGTGCAAGAGCTACCTTTAGTTGCGGAATCTTTGGCCAGGGGAAGAGTAGCTACCGGAGGGTGAGTTCTAGCACAGAGAGTTTCAGAGCAAGCCTGGAAAATGACCAGCTGGATTGAGACCTGAGGGCCATATTTTCAGCTGAGCCCTCTACCCAGAACAAAGGGTAAACAGCCCCCACATCCTCAGGCTCAGGTGTGGGCAACAGAGTTCAGTCAACCAAAAGGGAGATTAACTCTCTCCCTCAGGGCTCAGTCCATTGTTCAAGGTCAACTCAGAACCTGCTGCTGAAGGCCTCAAGCACTTCAGTGATAGCAACCAGTGCCACCCACTGGCCAGCCCTTGGAATTACTAAGCCAAATGAACAAAGTCTCTAGGATCTTCAAAAGCAAACCTCTGAGAGCCACAAGATCTCAAAAAGATGAAGAAAGGCCATAGAAGGGGAACCCATGGAGAAATACGTAAAAGAAATAGATTCTAACCCAGAGAGATCTAGCACTTCTAAGGATAATATAACTTGGTCTCCAGGTCAGAAAGACTTCCTGGAAGAAATCAGGAAAGAGTTTAAAAATCAATTGGAAGAGTTGGGAAAAGAAACTCAAGAGAAAATTAACATGTTGCAAAAGAAATTTAACACCTCCCAACAAGAAAACAAAATACAATTAGACAAGTACAAAAAGAGAATAATTCTTTCAAATCCTCAATTGGGCAAATGCAAAAAGAAAATGATTCTCTCAAAACTACACTTGGGCAAATGGAAAACTCCTTCAAAAAATAGAATTGACCAACTGGAAAAGGAGTTGCAAGAGGTAAATGAAGAAAATTTTTCGCTAAAAAAAAGAATGGAATCAGTGGAAACTAATGACTTCATGAGAAAACAAAATTCTGTTAAACAAAGACAAAAAGATGGAAAAATAGAAGAAAATGTAAAATACCTAATTAGCAAAACCACTGACCTCAAGAATAGATCAAGAAAGGAGAACCTGAGAATTTTAGGCCTTCTTGAAAATATTGAAGAGAAACAAAGCCTGGACATAATATTACAAGATTTAATGATGGAAAATTGCCCTGATATCATGGAACTAGAGGGCAAAATATTTGTTGAAAGAATACATCAATCCCCTCCAGAAAGAGATCCTAAAATGAAAACACAAAGGAATGTTGTGGCCAGATTCCAGAAATATCAGATAAAAGAGAAAATCCTGTAGGCAGACAGAATGAAACAATTTAAATACCAAGGAGCCATGGTAAGGATTACACAGGACCTGGCTGCGTCAACATTAAAGGATCAAAGTGCCTGGAATGAGATATTCTGAAGAGCAATGGAGTTTGGAATGCAACCAAGAATCCACTATCTGGTAAAGCTAAGCCTTCTCTTCCAAGGGGAAAACATGGCCATTTAATGAAATGGGAGACTTCCAACATTTCCTGATGAAAAGGGCAGAGGTAAATAGAAAATTTGAACATCAAACAGGAAGCTTAAGAGACACATGAAAAGGTAAAAAAGGGGGGGGGATAAAAAAACAAACTGCTATCCAATAAGATGAAACTGGCTGTATCCCCACTTGGGAGAATGATCCTCATAACCCTTGAGAATTGTACCTCTATTAGAGAGAATATACTTAGCCAAAAGTGATGGTCACTCATGACTTATCCACGAGACTGTTATCCAATAAGATTAAAATGGCTAAATCCCTACCTGGGAGAAAGACTCTAATAACTCTTGAGAATTGTAATTCTATTAGAGAGAATATATTTATCCAGAAGTGATGGACACTCAACTCTTCTTTGACTCAGACAGAATGATTTAAAGACAATTCCTCCTTAAAAATGGGGACAATAAGGAGACGGGAGGGTGGAGGAGATTGAATGGAATAAATCATGTTACATTAAGAGGTTCAAAAGACTAATTGCAATAAAGGGGAAGAAAGGAGGAGGTTACAACCACCTGATCATCTCATCAGACTTGGCTTAAAGTTAACATACATATACACTCAGTTAAGTTAAGAAACTTATCTTACCTTTAAAATGTTAAAAGTGGGAAAGGGGAGGGGGAGGAAAGGGGGAACCAACAGAAGGAAGGAAAGGAAGGGGAAAAGATTGTATAGATTAAGAAAGAGGAAATCAATGAACTAAATATGCAACTAAAAAATTGGAGAAAGAACAAATTGAAAACCACCAATTAAATACCAAATTAGAAATTCTAAAAATTAAAGGAGAAAATGATAAAATTGAAAGAAAGAAAACTATTGAACTAATATATAAAATCAAGAGCTGGTTTTATGAAAAAACCCCATAAAATTGATAAACCTCTGGTCAATCTGATTAAAAAAAAGAAAGAAGAGAACCAAATTGCTAATATCATAAATGAAAAATGTGAATTCACCAACAATGAGGAGGAAATTAAATTAATAATTCAGAATTATTTTTCCCAACTCTGTACCAATAAATTTGACAATCTAAGTGAAATGGACGAACATTTACAAAAATATGTTTCCCAGATTAAATGAAGAGGAAATTAAAAACCTAAATAGCCCTATCTCAGAAAAAGAAATTCAAGAAGTCATTATTGAACTTCCTAAGAAAAAATTTCCAGGGCAACATGGATTCATAAATGAATTCTATCAAAAATTTAAGGAACAATTGTTTCCATTTCTATATAAACTCTTTGGAAAAATAGGTGAAGATGGAACTCTTGGCTAACTCTTTCTATGACACCAATATGGTGCTGATACCTAAACCATGAAGAGTTAAAACAGAGAAAGAAAATTAATAGAACTATCTCCCTGATGAATATACATGCAAAAATCTTAAATAAAATCTTAGCAAAATGATTACAAGTTATCACGAGGATGATACATTATGATCAAGTAGGACTTATCCCAGGAATGCGGGGTTGGTTCAATATTGGGAAAATTGTTAATATAATTAATTATATCAATAACAAACATCAGAAATAATATGATTGTGTCAATAGATGCTGAAAAAGCATTTGACAAAATACAGTACCTACTTAAAAACACTAGATAATGTAGGAATAAATGGATTGTTACTTAGAATAATAAGCAGTATCTATCTGAAACCATCAACAAGCATTATATGCAATGGGGATAGGCTAGAGACATTCCCAGTAAGATCAGGAGTGAAACAAGGATGCCCATTATCACCATTACAATTCAATATTGTATTAGAAATGTTAGCATCAGCAATAAGAGAAAGAAAAAGAAATTGAAGGAATTAGAATTGGGATGGAAGAGACAAAACTCTCACTCTTTGTAGATGGCATGATGGTATACCTAGAGAATCTCAAAGAAATCATCTAAAAACTACTAGAAATAATTAACAACTTTAGCAATGCCACAGGATATAAAATAAACTCTCATAAATCCTCAACATATATATATATATATATATATATATCTAGCAAAATACAGCAGAAAGAGCTAGAAAGAGGAATCCCATTCAAAGTAAACTCAAAAAAATATAAAATACCTGGGAGTCTACCTGCCAAAGCAGACTCAGGAACTTTTTGAAAACAATTACAAAATACTTCTCATATAAATAAAATCAGATTTAAATAACTGGGCAAACATCAATTGTTCATGTCTAGGTTAAGCTAATATTATAGAACTGACAATTCTACCAAAACTAAATTGCTTGTTTAGTGCCCTATCAATCAAAATTCCAAAAAATTACTTTAATGACTTAGAAAAAATTGTAAGTAAATTCACATGGAGAAATGCCAAGTCATGTATTTCCAGGGATTCAATGAAAAATAGTGCAAAAGAAAGTGACTTAGCCTTACTAGATCTAAAAATATTATATTATAAAGCATCAGTCATCAAAACTGTTTGGCTAAGAAAATTGGCTAGGAAATAGAGTGTTGGAGCAGTGGAATAGATTAGGTACAATTACAAGAAATTATTATAGTAATCTGCTTTTTGATAGACCCAGAGTCCAGCTATTAGAATTAAAAACTCTCTCTTTAATAAAAAACCATTGGGACTAAAAAAAAAAAATAAAAACCATTGGGAAAATTGGAAGTTAGTTTGCATTAGAACAACACCTCATACCCTATACCAAGACAAGATCAAAATGGATACAGGATTTAGACATGAAAAACAATATTATAAGCAAACTAGAAGCCCAAGGAGTAGTATACCTGTCAGATCTATTGAAAGGGTAGCAGTTTATGACCAAGAAAGATATGGAGAACATCATTAAAAACAAACTAGACAATTTTGATTACATTAAATTAAGAAGCTTTTGCACAGACAAAACCACTGTAACCAAGATCAAAAGAAATGCAGTAAATTGGGAAACATTTTTACAACTAGTATTTCT